>NW_018397265.1:6873603-6876843 GCF_002168275.2 Theobroma umbraticum
TAGGTAGAACAAATATCTAACTGCAAAAGTTCCATCAAACAGAAAAAAGCAACCTCTACACAAGTGAAAGTAACAAAAGGGACTAGCAATACAGGGTCTAATAAGGATATCCCATTAATGTCAGAAAACAAAATCCCATAATATATAAATAACTTCATGCTAAACAATTTCACTAGGTAAAATTTATCAAGGAACCTAAAGTTCGTGAGCAGATTTATAAAGATGGATTAGATTCTATGAGATTTGTCTTGGACCAGGTCTCATATTGTTTAGAGAACTCCTAACTTAATGACTGAACAAAACAATGCAAGTTTTTATACGACACCTTCTCCCTCTTTTCTGTGCTGTAGATAAGTTAACCATGCAACAAATAAAATAAGGTTCCATTATTCCAAGCAGCACCAGAGACCTATCTATCATTGATAACTCACTCAAGGAAGCCACCCCCTGTTTTCTTCTCTTCTTGACAAATAAACCAAGCAAATCAAAATAAAAGAAATAAAGGTTCTATCAACTCATGCAGCCACTAGCAGCTATGTACCAGTGATTACTCATTAAGAGATATTTCCTATATAGCAAAATTAGAAAACTGCCAGGACTGTAGATTGATTTGTATGGCCATTCAATAGTCTTGTTGATCTCTTTTAGAATAAGTGAAGGCCAAGGAAAATCCTACCTTCAAAAGTTGCAGAACAAACTCAACAGCTTCTCTTGGACTTTTCTTATCTGCAGCTCTTACCATAGCTATGGCCCGTGGAATGGCCTAAAGAACCAAAGAAAATGAAGAAGGTTTTAGAAACTCTCACAAACTACATTTTAGTTATACATTTAGCAGCTCAGCCATGAGCATCGACGCATTCACGATAGGCATCTCTAAGGAATGGAAAAAGCTAAAACTGTAGACAGAATACAGAACATTGTTCACTTCTAAGCTAGAGTGAGCCTAAAAAGTTCCACATGGGAAAAGGAATTACCTAATGTTACTTCCTTGTACATTATCACCCCTTTTCAGATTGCTAGGTTAAAAATTTCTTGCATAGTGTTTAATTCAACTTACGCAAACCAACAATTTCACAGCCACAGAGGCATCAGAGCTAGCTATAATATTGTACAGAAATGACATCATAAGGTACATAGTTTACCACATAGCCTACCTCATTGCATTACCTCAAGAACAAAGTACTCTGGAAAATCACGGAAGTCATTTGGTCTGGCAAGATCAGCAGGAAATTTAACTTCTTATACAAGACATTTTAACAATCACTAACAAATTGAGAATGTAGGTTAAGCAACTCACTTGGGGAGTCCAATGTCTGCATCAAACCTTTGACTTTTATAAAATCTCACCAGATGTTGCAAACCAGCCAAATCAGTTTCCTGCCAGACAATGAAATAAAACTCCATGTCTGAAGCACTTGGAATGTATAAAACCAAAAAGAAGACGATGACAAAGGCTGATTATATATGCAAACTATTAAATAAAAGTTGAAGTACAATTACTTTAAGTTCAAAAATACAAAACAATTTAAAAAATAATAGTACTAATCTGTGTTCCAAAGTATAATAAATCTCACTGTTGAAAACAACCAAAAGACCAATTTTAAGCTCCCTGTCATATAGCTCATTATATGAAAGAGATACCGTAAACATAGATTTTAAAAGAAAACATCAATCCATGCCACATTTACAGCATCACACAAATCAACACTAAAAACGAAAGTTAAGAATACTTCTAGCAAAACTCAGTAAGAAGTGGCTTTCTTGCAAAAGAAGGGCTAAAAATATTGGACAAGTTTTCCAACAAAAGCTACTAATTTTGGTTAACATCACATAAAGAAATAAAATTTATGATACCTCAGAAGATGTATTAGCCAATGCAAATGCCGCCTCAATTCGAACTCTCCAAAAGGCCTTGACACCACAAGAAAAATTAAACAAATGAATTCCACTAAGTATGACTCATAAGTAAGTCTTTAGCGAAGAGAAAGAACCTTGGAATCAGTGAGGAAGTTATTCAGAGCATTGACAACAGAAGGTGAGAACTCTGGTAAAGATTCCAATGCTGCAATTGCTTGTGCCTGAGCAACAACATCTTCATCCTTCTCTAACTGATTAATCTGATAATTTTATCAATTTAAGAAGTCATATACCAAGTGACAAATTAAAAATCATTCGAAGTGACTTAAAAACAGTAAGAGCTGCAGTTAAATCACAGCTAAAAAAGTAAAACAATGAAATTCTTGAACAAAATAGGTTCCTTATTTGGTTTTGTTAAAAACCATTAGTTTTTATGAAACATTTCCTTTAATCCAATTTTATTTATCAGAGACCAATACTTTGGGCTTCAGTAGGTTGAAAAAAGATTACATGTATAAATTAAAATGATACTGAAGGATTATGTTGTTACATTATAGTCCATCTTGGGCTTTGATAGAGCATATTATAGGTTAGACTTATGCTTGTTATGCTGATTAACCTTGAATTTACAACCTAAGAAGAACAGAGTTGAAAATCATTGCATAATCTATTAGGCTGATTCACCACATGAAAGTGTAAGACTGTATGCTCTCCATAATATCTGTAAACTCAAGGTAAGTTTGTTGACAGTTAGTTTTCTTGCTTTCTATGACAACAAGCAAAGAGAAGCAGGCAAAAAGTAACACTTCTTTTTCATTTAAGAGAAATTAGAGTTTTAAAAACTGTTTATATGCTTTCACAGTTCTGAGTTTAAGTTAAATGCAATCTTCCAGTTTATTAAATATGTAATAGTGCTCACAAGTTGTGATGTTAACGCCGAAAGAACACTAAGCAAATATTAGATGTTGAATATGACATGTTTATTATTTTCAGGCATTCTAGCAAAACTACAGTCAAGCCTACAAACTGTTTATATGTGATAAACTTAAAGATAAAACCGGGGTATATTTCCTTACAAACCTCATTTACAACTCAAACCTTCAAAATGTCTTAAAATTCTATAAAAGATTTATAAACTTCACTGACAATTTGGGAATTAATAGTTGAGAAAAGGTTAAAACTTAAACAGTTATTACCGCAAAAACAGTATCTAAATAACAGGTATCAGTGAAAGTTCATTACCAAACAGCATTCTAAGTAAATTTGTACATTAAATTGCATGTTTTCGGACAAATGTGAATCATTCTCCAAAAAAAAAAAAAGAAAATTCAAACAGGAATGGTTACTTCCCAACAAATTTAGCTAAAAACTATCAAGTAGATT
>NW_018397265.1:6876853-6885784 GCF_002168275.2 Theobroma umbraticum
CTTTGGGATTGACACTCCAATGTTGCATCTATCGAAAGACAACTCACTGGTTTTATTACATCAATGATTTGGCAAAAACCAATACTACAGAGGAAAAAGTATAAAAATTTTTCCTCGTTGCATGGGAGGAAACCGAAGGGACTACATACAAGGTAAGGGAGAGGCTATTCGCTTAAGAAAACAACTGAGTGAATATTTCATGTATTATAATCCTTATTTGGGGTAAAAAACCCTTTTCAATTTAGGCCCAGGAAAAATGTCAAGTCCAACAAGCTAAGGTATCTATCAGTATTACTGTGCTAATATGATTAGATGATTCTACAAAGATAAAGGAATATGAACATAGGTCCTTCAACAGCTTTGAAAGGGGAGCATGCACAGCCAAAATTTCTTTTTCTTTTTCCTTTGTCATCAATGAGAGAAAACAAAAACAAATAAGGAGGTTGGTTTAATTATCTAAGATCTAATTAAATATAATACAAAATTGAACTAGAGGACTAGAACCTCATCTAAGCCGGATGAACACAAGAAAACAGGTGTGGTATTCCTGCGAGGCCAGTTGGTGAATGACAGAGAACGGTCAACCTTGGCTAAAAAAAATGGTTTAGAATAGCAAAACCTCTGCTATTTGGTTAAACATTTTACTACCATGCACAGAGTATCAACCAATATTCCCCCTGATGGTAAGAAAAGGAAACCCTTAAATCACTGAAGACAAAAAACAAGGGGATGTAAACTTAATGAATCTTCTGCACTTAATGAATGCTTGAAACTGACAAGGAAAATGACCTGGCATTCATGCTGGTCTAGGAAAAACACGACAAATTTCAGCAAGAAATGAGAACGATAGCTTTCTTACCCACATCTGTACAGGTTGATTAAAATGAATTTCGGCAAGGTACTCCATCTCTGGATCTGCCCTAATCCACAACAATGGAGAGTCTACACTGCAAAAAAACAATTTAATATGGAAGAATCTGTTAACTTGATCTTCAGGAACAAGATATACAGCACACAGTGTTGAGATAATAAAATACCTAGAGCGCACGTCTAAACTGGGCGTATCACCATTATCATCAGAGCCATCAGGTTTTGAACCCTTTTTAGGCTTCTGGTAGCGTCTAGCAGCAAGCTTTGAGTGACATGCTATTTCCAGCAGCTGCCATGCATCTCCAGACATTGGAAGGTCCGGATGATCAGACATGCCATCAAGTTCATAAACCCTGACAGTCATAACCCCAGGCCATCCGATATCACCATCACGGTTTTCAGAATCGGGGTTAGCATTCGGAACTGATACACTTGAATCTAGTGTAGCTGTGCATTCCCGCAAAACTGCCAACTCAATGATATTTTTCCGCTTGTTGTAGGAAAACCCCATCCTTACAAATTGAGGGTAAGAAAGAATATACCATTTAAGCAAATGAAACCATAACAGAATCCCAAAACACAAAGACATAAAATGCATGATTCACTTAGATCATACCTAAGCACTGGACATCCATGTGATCCTACCCACCGAGGGAAAAATTCTTTGAGAAACGGACGCTCCAGATTTCCAATTTTGTTAGCAAAATGCCGGAACTGCAGATAACAGTTTATAGCTTAATAAAGGAAATATACAAGCAACTAATAACAGTCTAAATATTAAATGAAAACTATTACATACTTTGTGAAAGAAAACAAAAAAACTACAAATCATGGCAATACTTTCTTGCATTCCCTGTTATCCACAAAAAACAAATAAAAAATATAGTCACACAAAACAATAAATCCCTAACAACTTAGTTACTTTAAAAAAGAATATTGTAGATGCATCAAATTTTAAATTAACTCAACATCATCATATTCTATTTTTATTGTCACTATTGTGGTTACCTAAACACTTAATATTAATTATTATATTTGTCATCATAATTGGTATCAGTTAATCTCTTTTTAAACTATGTCATCATAAGCAGGCCTATGCCACTAATTACCAATGAAGAATTTGAGTCTTCAGAAATGCTCGACCAAATTGAAGATTATTAACAAGGAATTAGCTTGGTATTAGTGATAGGATTCCAAAATCAATCCCAAGATTTGGAATAATAATTAAAAAAAAAATGGGTTTAATGGACTAGAAGCTCAAAATCAGATCCAATCTTTTAGCCTCCTCTATATAGCTCAAATACCTGCCATGTGTCATCCATGATGCATGACTAACAACACCTTAATTATTACCACTTGTCAACTGTATCCATACTCTTTAACAACACAATTTTGTCCTATTTCTTGTTTTACTGGTTATTACTCTATCAATGAGCAATCCTGCCTGACCTGCCTAATTGCCACCTCTAGTTTCATCTGACATATTAAGCACATTCTCCTATCAAAATTTGCCCACTAACAAATTCACTGCACTAAGAACAGCATCAGGGAATTTATTTTATTTTACATAATTTTTTCCTTCTACGATAGCATATTCTGGTGACAGTATTGTCATTATCTTAGTCATATATTCTAACCATTTTACCTATTTTTACCAAACAGAAGGAATTGAAACAAAGAACAAATTTCAATCATTTCAGTTTTCAGTGAATTCAGATTTTCAGAGGATTCCAATTAAAATAGTATGCATATCTGGTTAATTAGGTTATATCTAAAATTTAATCAAACTAACCAAACCGACTCACTGTTCACCCCTTCAATAAAAGGATCAGCCTAGTAAATGCCATCATGTTAAGAAGCCAAACCATACAAAAAACTGAAAATCAGCAAAAACAATAACTAGCTCATACAAAGGTAAGAAGTAACAGAATTATGATCACCTCTTTTGTGCTAAGAGACCTCACAGGACAGGTTGTACCTTGTGCACGAGAAATTATTGCTTGCAAAATCTGCATATAACAAAAGAAAACCAAGAATAAAAGAATATCAATAAAAGAAGTGGATTCCACCATCCAGAAATGTCTCAATAAATAAAATGCACTCATCAAAGAACATTGGAAATGGGAGGAGCTAAGAGGGATTGGTGTTAACCACCCTCCACCACCGCGCCCACACCCCCAAAATCCTCCAATTAGGGCAAATACAAAAGTAAAGATGATAGGCTGTCACCTTTTTAAAGAAGTCAGGTCCCATTTGCTTTTCCAACATCTGAAGGATTGCCACCTTCAAGAGGAAAAAAATTAATCAACAAAAAATCCAAAAGACATAATCCCTCCATCCCATTAACTTTTTTGGTCAAACAAACTAAATTTTGATCATTATTATTAACAAAATCATGAAGTTATCAAAATTTTAAAAATAATAGTTGCAATTTGAACTTTAACTTTTCAAAACATAGTTTTTGAAATTTTAATTCAAATATGATGTTTTAAAAGATAGTGGTCAAAGTTGAGCTCCTTTGATCAAAAAAGTCAAACAAGGACAAACAAAATGAGACAAAGGAAGAAACAAAAGACAACAATTTTGGGTTCCCTTGGTCATCTCTGACTCCCACTTGAAACCATTTGATTGTTACAAAAAGAATTTTGTGTTCCATTGGTTGTCTCTAACTCCCACTTAAAACACATTTGATTGTTAAGACAACAATTTTGTGCTCCCTTGGTCATCTCTAACTCCCACTTGAAACACATTTAATTGTTATTTTTGCCACTTTTGCTTAATTTTATTAAAGGTTTAACTTTTACGAATATCATAATGCATGATTCTACTTTCATATGAAATAATTATTTTTGAATGTGTATTACATTTTATCGATTCACTCATTTTAAACAAATATGATTTTCCTTTATTCTCAATTTATACCTTTTACTCTTTACATTACTTTTTAGCACTTTCAAAGAAGTAAAAAGTAATACCAGATGAAGGCAAAACTATTTTCACCTTTATATTCTAAACCAGACTCCTTTAATTCAAGGTTTATTTCATCATTCCAGTCTATGTAGTAAACAATAAGGGAGTAAGCATAACATCTTTACAATAAAATTAATAATTAGTGACTTACAGATTTCCATGATCGTATTTTTCCATTCAAGCCAATGGAATGGGTTCCATACAAATCCTTGCAAGCAAAAGAGGAACTCAAAGCTGTTGCACCACTATCATCAGCTTTGCACACAGCACAATTTGCCTATATTTACATTAACAAAATTGCATTATTTTGCATCTGAAATTGTGAAAAATTAGCAATTTACATGTCTGCATGCTTATCTCCTAAGGAGAGGAGAAAAAACTACATTTGAACAAAACTAAAAAACATAGTTAGAATCATTTCATAGCACTACCACATGGCCACTTTCCATCCATAGCAAGAAATTGATATAACAATGCTAAATTTAGAGAGCTTTTAAATATCAGCCTCCAGTAGCATTTGAAACAAAAATCACGATGCTATTCTCTATACGACAACAGCGATAACTACTAATACTATTTTTGGCTGTAGACGATACACAAACACACACGAAGCAACAGTAGAATCATTGACAGAACCAGGTGGAGCAGGCTGGGGCTGCACCCCTCTCCTCAACCACCAAGATTCTGAAGGCAGATATCAGAATTGGTACCTCTTAAGCACCTTAATCAGCAAAACTGGAATTCAATGAGCTACTAGAGGCACATAAATCCAGAAAACTGTGAATATTTGGCACTTGCAATCTTTGGTACAGAAGACTTGTATTTAGATAGATCATCCAGAACCTCATATATTTTGATCCAAAACCCCATTATAATTGTTGTTCATCAAAACCATGCTAATTTATCAAATTTCATAAAGTCCCTAAATAAGATAAGAAATTTTCCAGTAATCACTAAAGATACTTCTTAATAAAAATGAGGAAACAAAAATCAGAAAAGATAGCAATATTTTTTCTGCTTCTCCCTTGATTAAGATGGACATAGTAAATATATATATATGTGTATGTGTGTGTGTGTGTGTATATATATACACATGCCTCCATAGAAAACAAACCTTGTATCTTCGATACTGTGCCTCATTATTTCCCAAAAATTTCTTGATAAACAAATCTGTCAAAAAACCAGCAAGACCATCCAGCAGCCACTCTGACGATAAAAATTTAAGCAGCCATATGAGCACTAACACATCTTTTCTTTCTTTGACAAGCAACAGATATCTTTTCTTTTTTTGACAAGCAACAGATATCTTTTCTGCTAAAGTTTATCAAAATAAATTAGTATCATTTGGATCAAATATCAATCAAGCAATACAAGAAGCCATTATCCATCAACATACCATCAGTTGGTGCCTCTGGAGTAATATATACCCCAAACCACTGTCTTGCAAGGGCAAAAGCAAGTTTGATGCAAGTGTCTATTGTCTGTTAAGTCAAAAACATACTTGTCAACAACAGCACAAAGGACAACAAAAGCTTCAGAAATGGTTATGTTATCAAAGATATAATAATGACGAATACACCGCAGTTCACGCACATATATAGAAGTTCAACTAACTTCTAAAGACAACAAGCATAAAGCACCCACAAAAAAGCAGAAACAACCAAAATTTTAAGAAAACACAGCATTAGAAACAAGACAACGCACATTTCAATCGCTATGAATTATCAAACATCTAAACTAAAGCCAATTCATTAGGTGGGAAAATTTTGCATGAATTTGAATCATAACAAACCCAAAACCAATAAAATAACATCACTTAACACTTGCCATTAACTGTAGGCCAATAAAACAACTGAGCCAAACAAACCTATTACAAGGATGACAACAATGAAACTAAGTTTTTAATACCATTTTAAAACATCCAAATAAAACTTATCACGGATAAGTTGAGAGCTTAATATGATTATAAGGCTGCAACCAAACCTAAGGACCAATATTCATGTTTTGTCACAAAGACCAAATATTTGCCACTTAACCAGTATATGTAATTTCAAACACTGCTGCATCGATCAATGTCAGTTCTTAGAAACCTTGCACTGGTAGTTTTTCACATTATATCACATTAAGGCAATTGACAACATACTCCTGACCCATAAACCCTAGTGAAGAGTCCAATAAGACCCATCAAATCACATGCATGCAAAATATTTTTACTGATATGTTAGATTAATCATTCTTTTGCCTCTTCCATAAGTGTATATTAAATTAGGAAGTGTTTCCATGCATTTGATAATTCTTAAAAATGACAGGAATCTCTCAAGAAGACTTAACTATCTTTAAAGGCCCATTTGAAAGCTTATCCATGTTGCTTGGAATCAGGTGTAGTAGTCACAAAGTGTCTAACTCATTAATCACCTTAAATCTGAGAGACAGTTATACAACTAAAAAGTCCCAAGGAAGCATACAAGTACAAGGACTTGTTATACATTTAATCAAATAATATATTAATTGAATTATTATGAATTCGATTTGCTCAAATGTGTGTCCTTACAAGTGATAATTTCATTTTGAGAAAACACTACAGAGTGATAATTTCATTTTGAGAAAACACTACAGCAGGATTAAGATTAACGTGACTGCCAATTACAAAGGCACTGCATGGCTTTTGTAAATTTGTACAAGGGATTTTTTTTATTTATTCATTTTTTTCAATTCATAGAAACCAGAACCAAAAACAATGTTTTTGAAAACAATTGAAACAATAAATTCTTACTTCCAACAATTTTAGAAATTTTGGTCTTGTTTTCATTTTCTAGGAAACAGAAGCATGTTACCAAAAATAATTTTTGTAGCTGGTCTCTGAAAAATTGAAGTGAAAACAAAGACTAGAACATAAAAGCAATGCCAAACGACACCTAAGTTTTATTTCAAGTCCTCAAATAGAAGTAAAGTGAAGCATAAATAAAGTCAGCATTCTCTACTGCATGAGTTTGCCTAATTTTCAAACTGAAGAAGGCTGACCACATTGTGTCATGTAATTTAATTTTAAAAAATAAGGCACCCTTCTTCAAAGGCTCTGGTTTGATTTTAACCAATAATTATGAGTGAAAAAACTTAAAACCATAGGAAACTAACGATTTACAGCCGTACAACTTACTTTTCTCAGAGAAGCATGATGGTTGGCTTCTTTCATTCTTGTTTTTTAAATTTCATTGGCAACATCACTAAAATTGGAAGCAAATGAACATATGCAATCCTACAGACAAGCATACAAATGGTCTTTATTGTGCAAGATTGCCATCCCCATCTAGAAAAATGATGCATAAATACCACATTCAAAAGGCAAACTGGTTACTCTTCAGAGACCAATCCAACAAGAGAGGTACAGAAGAGACAGAAATGACTGGCATTTGCAAAGACAAATAATAACAGGAAGAAGAGTAAAATCATCAACCCTGAAAATTGAGAAAACAGAAATAGATATTTAACAATTTGCTAAACCATAGTAAAGAACATATGAAAACTTATGCACTGGACTGGAAGGTTCTTAGTTAACACGAATAGCCAAACGTTCATGATAGATATTGTATCACATTTAATAGCTTAACCATGCAACCTTATGCTCACCATAGAACAAACAATTTATATGGTGTTTAGATTAGACTACCATTTTGTTCGCTTAACGTAATACTGTGTAATATATTTTGAATCTTAAACCATCTCCCTATGTAATATGCAAGCAAGGCTCCATATCTATAAATAAATGAGCCATCAGCAATATGAGTTCAAGCAGCGAACAAACCTGATCTATGACTTTCTCATCAAACAAAACTTGAGAACTAAGGATGCTCAAGGAGGCCCCAAAAGTTGAGGAGGATATGGCCATCTCAGGAGCTAAAAAAACTTGCTTGTATGACCCAAATGGAAACTTTGCATCAAGATACTGCTCATAATCACTGTAGAAAGTATAATGTAAAACAACCACATGAACAGTGTAAGTTGTAAATTTGAATGTAAATATTCCAATCATGAAATGAAAGAAAAGATTTTAATAATTAAGCCAGTGTAACCAATATGAAAACCTGAATGCACTATGGAAAAACTCCACTGTGTTACGTAGCTTTGGCAAGTTAGGTGGTAAACACATGTGCGAAACGAGACCATTATGCTGATCAGGGAGGATTTCAAATGGTCCAACTGCCAAAGATATCCACTGAGCAGTGACAGGAACATCTACTCTGTAGACATATGTCTTGCGAGGAGGGTCATCTTTGCTCAAGACCTAAAAAAAAGAACAACTTAAATATCAGAAGCCTCAACTGTAGGTGACAAATAATTACAATTATCAAAGAGAGGGATGGAAGAACACTAGGCCCATCAAGTTCGGCAATTATTAGTTGAATGGTACAATACTATGGTTAAGAAAACAAGTACCATTGTGAAGAAAAAGATGCTATAACCATCCTTTGTCATGGAACTCAAAAATCTTAGATTATAACACAACCACTGAAATGTTCAACAGGTTATTCAGCTCTCCTTGTGCAACACCAGATAAAAGCATAAAACTCAAGAGTTGACAAATAATGAAGCTCTTTTGAGTAGTCAGACAGTACATGGTATCTACATACTTAAGGAAACTACTGTTTGAAATAAGAATGAAGACTACTATCAAGAAAGTAAGCTAGACGCTAAAAACAGGGCCTGGCATACACTCTATTAACAGATACTGCTAATCCTCTGTATAATTAAGTCATACTTCTGCAGTTGCATAGCAACATTCAGACTACCCTTATTTTGGCTCCATTTCTTCTTAAATTTACCACCCTTACCTATAGGCTTTTTCAGCTCCAACACCTAACTCAGAAAAAATTCTCACCACAAACAGAAACCCTAAAGTGAAGCTTCACAAAATAAGTACTCACATATTAAACTTCAGATTATGTTTTGCTTTTAACATGGCACCGGCCCTAATTACTTTTTTTTAATTATATAAATGGCTATGTTGAATTCTTTGAGCTCTTTGCCCAGACAACTAATCATAATCTAACCTGCAATTGATGCTCCAAAAACATTATAACAAAAGCCAAAATA
>NW_018397265.1:6885794-6957113 GCF_002168275.2 Theobroma umbraticum
TTGATACCACCAACAGAAAACATGCTTTTGTTGCGTAAACTAAAGTCACCACAATAAAATTAGCCTTTTCTCCTTGTACTGATTAACAATGGTGCATTTCAGCACATTATGTTTTGATCAACAAGCAACATATGAGTTCTTTTTGAGCTAAAAGGGGCAACATAAAACAGCTCCCCAATTCTGGCAATATGAAGTCACAGAAAACAACCAGCCCAGTTTTAAATAAATTTTACCAACACTGAACTGTTCAGGAATTAATTTTAGTAATTATATCTTTTAGACTTATGATAATTCAATTATAGCTATTAATTTGACCCTCCAGCTTCATTTAGCTGGTACTAATTGTGAAGTTTTCCAAAGGCTCAAAAACAACCTTGGCACATTTGCAAAGACAAAAGAGTGGCTAACCTAGTTAGTACTAGTGAAACGATCTGCAAATTGTGTTGAATTGTAGCAAAAGTATTAAATCGAAGTAGCATGTCCTCCACAAAAAATGGGATATTCCACCTTCACCAAGTATAATTTGACCAACCTCGCAAGTAATAAGTCAACTCCAAGCCTCAATCCCAAGGATGCATGCGGTGAGCGTGGATTGAACACGCGACCTTCAGATCTTCAGTCTGATGCTCTCCCAACTGAGCTATCCCCGCAAATTATGCACCAACCTAGAACTGGACTTGGGTCTACTCAAAGAATTTGTTTGGTTTGATCATTATTAAACCACAAGGAATATGAGTTTTACCATTTATTCTAAAGAAAATCTAGATTACCCAAAAACATTTATGACTAAGATGTTCATTTGGTGCATAGGTTAGGATTGGATAAACTAACCTCTTATTTCATTTTACATTTGCTGTCATCTTTAGTCCTTTACTAGAAAAATTTGACAGCTAGCTGAATTAGTTGTCCTACATGGACATTATTACATAAGCCTATGAAGAGTAATAGATTAGATAATCCTAAACATTTAAGATTATGTCAAAGAATGAAAGATAAAAGCATTTTTTTTATGCATGCACTAAAATAAGATAAAACAAAGAACATTTGCTTACCAATTTCATCTCATTTGATATTACCCATAATCCAATGAGCCAGATCCAATCTAAGTGCGTTGTTTCCTATTATATTGGGTCTAATTTGAACTGACGCAGTTTTTATTTAACCTTGCTTCTCTTTCATACTTTGTGTCTCCAAACTTTTCGATTTTATATGCTTTTTCAGAATTATAATTAGAAAATGTGGATCTTTATTACTTTAAAAGGTCTCCTACATTAAGTCTCGGGTTAATTGTTCACGACCACTCATCCAAAAAGTTTTGGCATCCACCCTTACTGACTCAAAATGCACTTTTTCTAATGCTTCCATGGAACTTAAGCAGAGAAGTTGCAAAACATAACATTATGCATGCCCTACAATTTTTAGCAATGTCCACTAGATAGTTTTCCGTCACATTTATCTCACCTGATATAATAAGCTCCCATTGCTGACAGCCACAAGATTGTGGGCAACTGTGAACTCCAGATCGTAACTGAACAAATAATACATAAAGACTGTCAAATGCCCAAAATAGCCAAATTACTATAAGAAGGGGCAGAACACAATTCCTACCAGCACCGTTGATTATTATCATCAATACAAGGAAACCAGCACCGAGCACGTCGTATCTGATTATCAGTATGTACCACATTATCCTCAAAATGAATCCCTGTCTCCATTTTTTCTACCCAATAGTTAACACGAACTGATTTCACATTCTGCACCCAATACCAACCTACGTGAGAAACCGGAATACCCGTAAACCTCATCACATCAAACTCAGTACACAAAGACAATCACCCAAATAACTCCCCTCATTTCTTGGCTTTGCAGAAAAACAGTATTTTTAGATATCATTTAATTGTTACTTTTGGTACTTGCACAAAATGCAAAACACACCACAATAAGAAAGGCCGAAAATATATTTGAACAACTAAAAATTTTATATATATTCACACACAACAAATATGTTAAAATTGATGCTAAATTTAGTCATTTATCAACTTTTACCATTTTCTTTTTTGCTTTATAACTACTTTTAGAATGCAAGTAGTAAAAGCAACTACCAAAAGAAACCTTAATTTTTTTTCCTTCTCATTTTAGTTTTTCCTGTTCACATATTTTGAGAAATGGAAACCAAAAACTGAACCAAGCAAACCCTAGCACATTGATTAAAACGTTAAATCCCCTTACCATTTACACGCAATAATGCAACTTAAAAAATAAAAACAAAGTAAATTACAAATATATATTCACTAAAAAACAGCCACTATAACCTGCTTGACTTCAGCAGAAGATTGGACTCCGTTATTCTCCGTATTGATTTGCTCAATGTGCATTTTATTGCAACAATTGATAAGAAAATTAGGCATCAGTTCCATCTCCAGTGCCGTAACGTAGGCAGCGGCAGCAGCATCCGCAGCTGAACTCAGAGAAGATGCGGCGGAGCCCCACCGCTTTTCACTATCAGCTACCTGATTATGCGGGTAATACTCAAACTCCGTCGGTTCCCCTTCTACAAGCACACTCTCAATCCCTAAATTCTCCGCATGTAATCCAACGATTCCGATATCAGGTACCTCAATTTCCAGTTCAGTGTAACTGAAAACAAACCAAAACGACACCGTCTCAACACAACACACCAATTTACGCATTTCTTTAATGAAATGTAGAGAGACGCAAAAGTGAAATGAAATTAGAATTACCCGTAGATGCGACGGAGGTTCGTGTCAATGGAGAGACAGAGCTTCTGGTGGCGGACGACGGCGCCGGAGTTAGCTGGCTTGGAGTCTTCCGGGTCGGGCTTGGGCTTGCGAGGCTTGGCCATGGCTCGTGGCACCCCGTACTCAGTTTTTCTGTTGCGAGGAAGTGGGGGAAGGGTTTATTTATAACGAAGCTCAGGAGCTTTTTCTGTGGGCTTGCTGACGATGATGTGCCCTAGCTTTATTATGGATTCGATCAGTACCTTACACGTCGCAATATTGAAAACGGAGGGTTGATGGGGAGTCTGGGTTTGACTTGGCATGTGTACCTTTTTGTTGTGGATTTGTTAACTTCGGGAAGATGATGTAATAATTTTTTTTTCTATTTGTTGAGAGATTATAGACAATTTTTTTGTTAAAAAATTAATTAATTATTATGAATATTTTATAAATATATATTTATGTTATTTATATCTAGATTTAATGTAAATTAAATTAAATTAAGATTTAATCTATCTAATTTTTAAGTGTTATTTTTATCTTATAAATAAGTTATTTGCTTATAAATAAACTTTCTTAGTTCATTTATATACATATTTTAATAAGATCTCTTTTCTCACTTTAAATACTTTATTTCTTCTCTTTAATTATTTTTTCAAGTTATCTTTATTTGTTCTTTAAATTATTTTACATAACATGTTATCAGCACAATTATCTCATCTCTAATTCTCAAGCTTCACAAAGTTGAAGTTCAATTTTTCTTCAGGTAATTTTTATTTATTGTAACTTTATTATTTTACCAAAATTTTACCAATTTATAATAAGTTAACTTTTAATTTTATAATAAGTGTTTTTCATCTGTCAATTTATTATTTTGCTTATCAATTACAATATATTGTAATACTAATATTTATAATTTTTTTTAACATTGTGATAGCTTAAAAGAAGAACATAAATGTTAGTGTTACAATATATCGTAATTGGCAAGCAAAATAATAAATTGGTTGATGAAAAACACTTAATATAAAATTAAAAATTGACTTATTATAAATTGGTAATTTTTGGCTAAAACAATAAAGTAACAATAAACAAAAATTACCTAAGAAAAATTACTCTTCGATTTTGTAAAGCTTGAGATTGAGAGATTGGAGAATGGTGCTGATAACGTATTATGAAAAATAACTTAAAAGAATAAATAAAGACAACTTGAAAGAATAATTAAAAAGAATTAAGAAAGTACTTAGGGAGAGAGAAGAGATCTTATTGAAGTGTGTATACAAATTAACTAAAGAGGGCTATTTATAGACAAATAACATTTTTATAAGATAACACTTAGGAGCCGTTTGGTATCAGGGATGTAAAACACATTCCCTGCAATGTGGCTTATTAAATTACATTACAGTGTTTGTTTTGTAACAGAACACTGTAATGTAAGATTGCAATGCAATCATATTGCAGTTAAGGGATGTAATGTGATTGTAGTCCAAAACCAATGCAATCACATTACATTACACCCTACAATATCTTTAAGGACATTTTTACCCATCATTTTTTAAAAAAATTACTCACAAAACCTTTTAAACCTTATTCATTATCGTTTTTGGGGTAGGGTCTGCTGCTTCTTCTCCATTTGCAGCAGACATCGCTCCTCCTTCTTATTAGTACTGTTTCTTTTCATCAGTTGAAAGTGTGGGTTGAAATCTACTATTTTTCTTTTTCTTTCTCTTTTTTTATCTTCCTCTTGTATTCTTCAAATTGGGTTTTTTCTTTTAATTTGGGTTTTCTTCATTGATATATTTTTGTTTTATCAGTGAAACAATTTGGCCCTCGATCAATAAGAAACGTTGGATTTCTAGGTAAAATTCACCAGTAAGTTCTTGTTTTCATTATTTGTTTGTTTATTTATTATTCATTTCTTTCTATTCTTTCTATTTCCTGATTCCATAGAAGTAAAAGCTTAAACTGTAGGAAACAAAAGGGAGGAAAAAAAATTAAAGTTTGTAGTAATAAAGATTCAATTTTTATTATTGCAAAATGTTAATTTGATTCATTCATGTTAGTTTTTATCCAAGTTTTTGTTATTCTGATGAATTGTGGTGGCTTTTTTCTTTCCTGTTGAAAGTTGGTTAGTTTTTGGACTGAATTGTAGGGAAAAGTTGGCTATCCACATGCACCAAGCAGTAGCCTCAACGCTGCAGCGCTGGGAGTGTGGCGTTGCAGCGTTGTCCCCCTTCACCAAGGGAACTTGAGTTTGTTTCTATTATTTGCCTTGTTATATTTTTTTTGTTTAATTTGAAATGTGAAACTTAAAATACTTTTGTTATGCTGCAGTTTGTATGATCAAATATTCAAGCCCAGCAAGTTACCTGGAAATGCTGATTTCCACTTGTTTAAGGCTGGAATTGAGCCCAAATGGGAAGATCCCGAGTGTGCTAATGGAGGAAAGTGGCTTGTCACTGTCATTTAGCCCATGCTTCTAATGATTGGTTGTGTCCGTTTGAAATTCTGTGAATGACATACTTATTGATGATGTTAATTGGAACCTTATGATGTAGATGGGCATTGGGAGGAAGTGGAAGGAGATCATTGATGTCAATGATAAAATTACCTATAGCTTCCATGTAAGTGTAATTTGAATGGTACTTGTAATTTTGAGTGCATATTCTCTTACTGCAACTGACTGCTTAAAGCATTGCAGGATGACTCTCGAAGGGAAAAATCAGTGAAAGGTAGATACAATGTGTGAACTCTTCACTGATTTTTTTTGTGGGGCTTGTACTCTTCTACTGCCAAATTGTGGCCAGAAGTATTGTAATTTGATACCTATTTTTGTGCTCTGAGCGCCGAGACGATTAGGTAGTGGAAATATGTTGCATGTGAGTTTTTTTTAATGTAATACCATCAACAATCAAGTTCTATGTTCAGATATTTTTTATGTCCTAACTACGTCATATCTTGATTCATTGGCAAGGAATCTAGTTGAAAGATGTAAAGGCTTGCACAAGCTTATTGTGGCTTTAGGTAGTTTGATGTCTTTTAAGAAATCAATAGCAAAATGGAAGAGAACTTGAATTGGGAGCTAAGCAATAACCGTGCACTTGAATTAATGAAAATCATCTTACTGCTTGGTTACCATGATTTGTCTTTCCAACTCAAGCATTGCTTCTTGTATCATTGTATTTTTTCGGAAGATCATGAGATTGCTCGAAAAACACGTTGAAGAGATTGCTTCTTCTCATCTCCCCTGACTCCTTTATCAAAGAGAGTCCTCATCTCTCTTGACTCTTTAATTTTTTTAATTTTATTTTCTTATTAACCGGTTGAACTTGTATCAATGGCTATAATTTAATTTTATAATCTAATGTTTTTATTAAATAATAACTTTACTGCAGAATTTGCCATAAAAAAATACATGTTAAACTTGTATTTTAATATACAAGGGTAGTTTTAAAAATTAACATTACATTCCCTGTAAAGTACTTGTAAAACAAACACTGTAATATTATCTTCTCTGCATTTTAATCATTACATTACTTATATACCAAACACTGCAATGTTATCTTCTCTGTAATCACATTGCTTGCAATCGATTATCTGTAATCACATTGCATTGTAAAGTACCAAACGCTACCTTAGATATTACATAAAATTTCTTTTCTCTCCTTAAATACTTTCTTTCTTCTCTTTAATTATCCTTCCAAGTTATCTTTATTTGTTCTTTTAAGTTATTTTTCATAATTCGTTATCAGCACA
Source organism: Theobroma umbraticum (assembly GCF_002168275.2). Classification (NCBI taxonomy): domain Eukaryota; kingdom Viridiplantae; phylum Streptophyta; class Magnoliopsida; order Malvales; family Malvaceae; genus Theobroma; species Theobroma umbraticum. The sequence goes on from NW_018397265.1 coordinate 6,892,286, forward strand.
ATTCTCTAATTTTTCACTCTCAAGCTTCACAAAGTCAAAGTTCAATTTTTCTTCTGGTAATTTTTGTTTATTGTAACTTTACTGTTTTGCTCAAATTTCACCAATTTATAATAAGTCAATTTTCAATTTTATATTAAGTGTTTTTCATCTGTCAATTTATTATTTTGCTTGTCAATTACAATATATTGTAATACTAACATTTATGTTCTTCTTTATAATTAAAAACTAAGTTAACAAGTGGATGGAACGTTTATCATACATAACAAAAAAAATCATATTGAAAATATAATTGTTACACTTAATATTGAAAATTTAGTTATTATATATCACGTTGAAAAATGTAAGTATTACACACTATATTGAAAATTTAGTTATTGCACGTCATATTAAAAAATATAATTATTATATATTATGTTAAAAATTTAATTGTTACATTTCATGTTAAAAAATTTAATTGTTACATGTTATGTTAAAAAATTTAATTGTTACACGTTATAATGAAAAAATTGTTATACACCACATCATAATTTGAACTGTTTTGACTTGATAGAAAAGATTTTATAAAAAAATATTATTTTATATTTATCTTTTCAAGTTAGCATTCACGTCATGTGCATGTTTTGCAGACATCGAACACTTTTCACCTTAACCCTTAATTGTAAAAAACTGAAAACATTTAATATTATTCCAATTGAAATATTTAATCCTTAATTGACAAAAACTCAAACATTTTAACCACAATCTAAATATTTAGTCAACTCTCTCTCTATATATATATAACTAGATGCTAATGGAAAGAAGTGACTATCACCATTTTTTAATTTTTAATTTTTTATATTATAATTTAATTTTATTTAAAAAATAATTAAGTTTTACTTTACATTAAATTATTGATCAATTTATAATTTTGTATGATTACCTTTAAATATTTTTAATGCAAAACCATATATCCCTCACTATATACAAAACTAATTTAGAATAATGCAGGTAAGTACGAAGTGTAGAAGAGGTTAAAATCACTATGGGCCATGCTGGCCATCAAGGCTACAGAATTGGCCCGTGCACAGGCAGGCTTGGACTGCTTGGACGAGAATTTAAGGCCAGAATTTGACTTTGTCAGATGGGCTTAAGCTCGAAGCCATGAAAACTTTGGAGTACTAGTTTGTTCGTTAGATTTATTTGTATTGATTTTTTTTCATAAAATGCATGTTAAAAATTATTGACATAATATTTTTTAAAAATAAATTATTTATAAATATTTATACTTTTAATATTTCAATTAAGTTTTTATATTTTTATTTTAAATTAAATAAATAAATTTATTTTATTTTAAATTAAATTAACTATTATGATTAATTATTGATTTAGTCAAAATTTTATTTGTTATTTTATGTCGTATGATGCTAAGGTGACATATTAATATATCATAATTAATAATGATATGATATGTTGATATATATTATAATCGATGATGACATGATACAGTAATTTGACATAATAACATAATCATGTAATGTTTTTCACTATCTACATTTATATTAACGTCATGTCATTATAATATATATAAAATGACAAGTGACATACATTTTAATTAATGATAATTAGTTAATCATTAGTTATAAAAGTTTTTATGATTCAAAATAAAAGTATATGGGTTTGATTGAACACAATAAAAAATAAAATTTTATTTAAATATTATTAAATAATTTAAAATTTTATTTAAATAGTATACTAAAATTATTTCATAATAATTGTAATTTATATGTATAATGCAAATCACGAGCTTTCACGTTAAAGTATATCAATAACACGAGACTTGCATTTTTCCTTGAAAATATACTCCCACCTAATAAAATTTGCCTTTCCTCAAAATTTACAACAAATTTTCTCATCCAATCAAAGCCTATGTCATAACCAGCTCTCCTCACCGTCACCTTTAAATTAGAGTAAAGATCTTTTGTCCCTTTCTTTATGTTTTGTCCTTATTTGATACTTCTTTCATAATTTTATATCACATATTTAATAAAATTTTTATATTAATATTATTTTTACCTACTATTAAGGTTTAAAATCAAGATTGAAGATTCAGAATTAAACTCCTTATGTGATGTAAATAGAGACAAATCGAAAGTGATGATGAGTGGTGATGATAATCACTTTTCAATTTTAGTTTATATTTTGAATCGAATTAATGATTTAATTTATAATTTTATATAATTATTATTTAATCATCTTTCACGTAAAAGTCTCCACATATCCCACTCGTGTCTTGGATGGGAGGTTTGACTTTTGGAACGCAAGAAGTTGGCGGTGCCCAACAACTCAGTTTGACATTTTTGCATTAAAAGGGTTGGCTTTTTATTTATTAAACAGACAAAATGGTCAACATAAAAAACAATCAACCTCTAACGATTTGTAAGTCCATAAGATCCTGCCACGTGGCTAGAAGTGGGAGAATTTTGTCCAGATGATCAAAAACCATGCATCCTGATTCACGGTCATGATTGTCCCGACAAGAGCCAATGGCAATTCATAGTCCATTTGCCCACTTTGGGAGGATATGGTGAAAGTCTAATATCAAAGAGAGGGAAGAAGAAATGGTGGTGTTAGTTCAACCTGCCATTGGAGTTAGTGTGAGCAGTAGCGAGCACACAAAACAACCATGATGGATCTTTGTCTCCTCAATGTGTACATATATATTAAGCCTCAAACAAAGACTTAAGCCACTTTTCTTGACACGATTATAGGGCATTTATAAAACTTTAAACCCTAAACATTCAACTAGACTTGTCCATAGGTTCGGGCCTTTCGACCGGGTCTTTTAAGTTTGAGTCTACCCTAATCGACTTGTGAAATTATTTTATAATGAAATGGTCGGTTTCAAACTAAATCTAAAATTTAAAAAATGTCAATTGAACCCGATCCGGTTGACCCATGAATACCATTATACATAAACATATTTTAAAATGTATCAATCTTAAAAATAAATATTAAAAACATATAAAAAACAAAGATTAAATGTCTTTGAAGTTTAATACATTTAGACTAATTATCGTTGTGAATCATCAACCCATTTTTAAGATTGACTTAAAAATAAAATAAAATAATTGTATAAATTTAATAATTTAATGGTACAGTGAGACTACAATACCGTTAGTTAATTAACTAGTTAGACTGTGATATTATTAGTTAGGTAAAGTTATATTATTAATAGGATTAACCTTATATATATTACAAATTTTCTATTTTAATAATAGAAGAGAGTGGAAAAATGAAGGCACGAAGAGTCTAAGTGAAGGAACTATACTGTTTTCCCCATGCAACATGGCGTGTTGAACATATTTCCAGGAGTGTCAGTTTTGATTTACTTCAATTATTATTAAATCATAGTCAACTTACTACATATGCTAAGGACTAGCTAGCCTAGGGTGATGGGAAAGACAAGTTTCAATTGCTTAAAATTTTCATTTAAATAATTTTTTTCCAAATTAAAGGATTTAATTAATTTCTATGTGAATGAGTTGTCCAATTGATTAAGTTAATTACCCCTTAACAAAAATCCAGGAATGTGTTTTCAAAGCTAATCCAGACTGTTCATGGCATCCTCAAAAGGGATTTAATTTTAAGACTATTTTATAAGTATTAGATGTTAATTAGGGTCCGAGTTCTTAAACTTACTTGTTAATGATACATCATTAGGGAAAAAAAAAGTTAGCTTTACTCGAGTTTTAGATTCAATTAAGTGACTAAAAAGTTAAATTAAATTACTTCGAGATTCGGTTAAAATGAATAAATATTGAAAATAATGATTGAAAAAAATTGAAAATACATATATATATAATATTATAAGCGATGGTAAAATAAAAAATGCGACAAAAGGAGTATTATACATTTAAGTATAAAATTAAATCTTCAGATAAATAAGGCGAGATTAATTTATAAGTTCTTATGTACAAAAAATATAGATAAAAAAGATTTTCAAGAAATCATCAAAACAATTATTTTTTAATTGTACTTAAAAAGACTTTTAATTAGGAGCTAAATATATAGTTTAGCAATTCATTAAATAAAATATTGAAGAATTAATTAATGGGGCACAGACAATTTAGAAGAGTGCTGTCGCCTGATCAGTGCTTCACCGAATATATAATTCAAGGTTTGACAATCTGTGCTTTTACTGCCCTTCTGTTCCTTGAACGCAAAGGAAGTTTCATTGGTAGAAGAAAATGAAGAATGGTCGACAGTCTTCCCCACCTCCTCTCCGCATCTGCTGGACCTTCTTCCCCTTTCCCCTCCTCTCTCTCTCTCCTTTTCTCTCATAAAACAGGATTGACCCAGTTCATGATAAGTCTCATGGAAGCAAACCCATAGCCTTTAAGCTGTCGATATTCCTGCATATCTGAAGTATTCTCTCTTGTTTTTTTTTTTTATCCATGCGAACCCATCTTCTGTTCAAGAATTCTACCCCCAGCCATGGCGATGAAGAGCAGTATACATCTTTTTAGTACCATTCTTTGGCTCTCTATCTTGCTTTTATTCTTTGGGTGGTGCAATTTGTTCTCCAAGGAGGTTGATGATAGCCACCACCACCGGATGATATCAGTTTCTCATCACACTTTGAGCAACCGCAAAGTGTTGGCTAGCAAATTCGACTTCACCCCATTTCTTCACCATCGACGGCATCGTCCGAGACACGTTCCGCCCGTCCAGTCCCAACCTGCCGGGGGCAACGAGATCGACCCACGTTACGACGCCGAGAAACGGCTTGTCCCTACTGGTCCAAACCCCTTGCACCATTGAGGTTTTCCCCTTGTATGTTAATGTAGTTTTGTTTTTGTTTGTGACCATCTTATTTATTTTTCTTCTCATGAAATAGGAAAAAGAAGAATAAATAACAATATGTAATGAAATTATTTGTATGAATTCCATACTTGTTCAAAGTCCATAAATCATAATTCATCTATACTATTATCGAGCTAGGATTTCTCTTCTGTATAGGTTTGACATAAACCCCATTTTGTGTTACTTTTTTTATAATAATTGTGGGATTTCTATCTGTATATTAATTAATTAAGCTAAAATATAGTTCATGCGTTTACATGCAAATAAATTATTGGTTTCTTGTTTTATTGCATATTATTTTGTGCTGTCATGAAACAACTGGAGAAAGAGTAGCTGTGACGGCACGGCATGTCACGGGGAGCGAAATTTGAGCAACTCTGCCTATGAGAAATGCTACATAATTAATTTAATTGAGATTAGTTATATGTTAGGAACTTGAAAAAATCTAGGGTTACAATTAATTGGCCGATGAATTACTATAAGGGTTGACTTTGGAAGGAGATCAATAAATATAGTACATATAGTTAATTATCCTTATGATGGGGTTTAGTAAGATAGTGACCATTAAATTATTTAAAAACCCAGAATTCTTATCTCGTTGATCTTAAAATTTAAATCGAAAGTTTTCAAATGAAATTGTATATTTACATCTCATTTTAATAGATCGATCTTTTCTGTTTTGTAAATTCTACTTTGTTCATCTTCAAATTCAAGATTTTCGAAGTAAAATCATATATTGAATCTTATCCAACATCTTCAAAATAAAATCATAGGAATTTAAACCCTAGACAACTTTGGATCCTTTTAAAGGTCAAAATTTTCTTAAAAGTGTGTTTGTTGTACTTAAAAGGTGGGTTTGCTCTTGAGCTCCAAGACCTTTTGAATTTCAATATAGGTTGGTATTAGCTGAAAGAAAGGGTTTAAAAATGTTAAACTACTTCCCTCTCTTTATAGACTTTTTTTTCTTTTGTCTTGATATTGAGTGCATTCAATAATTGTAGCCTTTCAAACATATGTAGCACTAAGTCTCTCCTTCTTTAAACCCAACTAATTCCCACTTATAAAAAGGTAAAATTTGAACCAAGAAATCAATTTGATTTTTTACTTTTCTAATTTATGATAGAGTTTTATATCTTACTTTAGTACAAGATGAAAATTTTATAAAAAAAAAAAGAGAAAAAATTACCTCTCATTATATATTTCAATCCCCAAGCTCTCTCTCTCTCTCTTTAGAAAGTTGAATTGTGATGAACTGTTGCTTGAGCTTATAAATTGACTTTTAGCAAGGTTATATGTGTATGGTCATGGCACCATTTGGTTGTGGAGGCTTCTATTCCTTACCAAGTCATCATGAGGAATTTCTTGGATGGAAATCCATAGAATATTTCTTAGGAAAAGAGGAAGACAAAGCACATGAGAGATAATAATTATATTTTTTGTAAAAGGTGAAATATTAGACTTTGTTCATAAGTGTAGTGTTATAATTATTGAATTTTTAAGACGAATATTTAATTTAAAATTAATTGATAATAGATGGAAAGATCTTTATTATATTTATATATCTAGAATACCTCTAATTTAATTGATATAATTTTTTTTCAATATTTTAACAATAATATTATTTGAATTTATTGGGTCCTAAGTTGTACAAGAGAGGGCATATCTCTTTCATCACTAAACTCACCTTATTTCACAAAGAATTGTTCACCCTAAAAGAAAATAAAGGACAATCTAAAACTTTTTTTCCTATTTAGGATTAATTAGACATTTTATTTTTCAGAAAATTGAATTTGAGATGAAAAAAAAACCAACACAAATACGTCTTAGAATTTAAATAAGTAACAATCAAATTTCGTGTATAAATAATGATAGTATTTTTTAGAATTTGAATATTGCTCTTCTTTAATTATGATCTTCTTTTCACTCTTAAACTTTTGATTATGGAATAATATATCAAAATTTTACAATATATTATTTATTAAAATATTATCATCATTTGATAGGTTGCATTTTTGGTATGAAATTTTGGTGATATTAATAAAAATTCGAAAAATGTGAATGGTACATTAAAGTTCAAGCTTGGGCTTTTGCTTTGAAGAGACTGGGCTGACTATTATGCTTGATTGAAGAAGAGGGTTAATCTGCCCTTTTCTAGCCCAACTCGAACAATATTTCAAGGAAAATGAGATAGGAGAAAAGAAATGGACTATTCTTTGCTATTTCAATCAATTCTAATTACTAAGGACTTAAAGCACTATAATTTACCTTTGTGGATTTGTGCAGGGTCTCCTCTTTAGGTGTTTATTATTATTATTAGAAAAAAGTGAGAGCTCGAACTTAACTTTCTTAATAAGAAATATGTACAATTATCATTAAATTTATATCTTTTTATGCATTTTAATTATATAACAAAATTAGTTTAACAGAGACCCATAAAGAGAATACTTTTTTTTTATCTTATACAATTTTAATTTAAACTTTTTATCATATTTGTCATGTTTATGTTAACATTGGTTAAATATGCGCGTTAGAGTTGAAATAAGTTTGATAAACCAAAATAGATGCGTAACATTGTTCTTCGAAAGTTAATCCAAATATTATTTATTCATAATTATCACAATCAGTTCGAAAGTGGCATGGAGAAGATACCAAGCCAATTGCTCAATTTACTATAATATTTTGAATATTGGCCAAAACCGAATTAAACCAGTTGGGTCAAGACAAGATTAATACAAAAATTGAAAAAATAAATCATGAGTTTGACCAAAATTGATCAAATCATTTATTTATCCAATTCAAGGTAAGAATTAGATCAATTAGATTATTGAATTATCGATTCAATTAGTCTGATCATTGATTTGATCCAATTTAAATAACAATGCATATACTAAATGAATGGATGGACTTCATTATGACTTTAATTGTTGTAGGCTTCTAGCAAATTTGGGCAAGCCTTAATTGCTGTGGCAAAAGAAATGTTACTCTTTGAACTTCAAGTGCTTTTATTTTCCTAATTTTCTATTTTTTTTATTTCACTGAATAAGAAGTATATCCATGGGCTTGGGCAGGTAGAAGTACAAGTATTCAAGGGGTAGGGCTACAATGGGCCAGGGTTGGGTAAGTTTTTTGGCCCAAGTTTGGCTCAATCTAGCTTCATTAACTTATTTTATTAATAATTATTATATTTTTATTAAATTATAAATTTAAAAACATATTAAAAGTATTTAAAATTAATAATATTATACATATTATTTAAATTATAAAATAATAATTAAATGACATGTCAGATTGAACTCATACTTGATTTCGTAAAAGAGAGATTCGATAATCTTAACTTAACTTGACCCATAAACACTTCTACTAAGAAACTTCAGATCAAATTACGATTACGAAAAGTCATTATAATTCTAATTAAAATTTTTTACTCTAACCTAACCTTACCTCTTCCTAAATGAATGTTTAATTACTCAGTGATTTTAGTTGGCTCCCTCTAGTGGGGCACATTGGACTACCTCGCGGCTCTCCGACTACTCGTGGTCGAATAACGAAACCCTAGCACGAATCGAGTCAAGAAAGTAAGAAATTGTTGAGAAAAAAAATCGAATGCTTAATTGCAATGTCCTTATCAAAATTTCTCTTATCCTATAACATTTTTAGAAAATGTCATCGAGAATATATTATGGGGATAGATAGATAAAAATGAAAAAAGAATGCCATTAATTGTGGGTCTATCCACCGATGGTTACTGACTGATACCTTATGATTTTTTTTTTCTCAATTAGCATTGTGGATATATATTTTTTACTAATTAGTACTTGTGAAATAACTTATATTTTCGCAAAAGGTTAAGTTGTTAATTATATTTAATAAAATTATCAAAATATTTTTTATAATTTTATTGAGTAAAATCAACCATCTAATCCCTTGTCTAAAATCACAGGATACCATATGATAAAAATTGAAATTATAAAAGACGTAAGTAGAGTTAACTCAAAATTTTAATTATGGGAATATCTTTTAGGGATTATATATGGTTATTGTAATTTGTGTACCATATTTAAATTTCTACCTTTGAATATTCTCATGGTCTTGCTTGTTGGCTAGACAAGAATCATCTATGTTCAAAATTCAATAAAACTGGTAATAATTTTCCACCTTTTTCCCTAACAAATCTTGTGGTATTTCAGGTAATTAATTAATTATAGGCTTCAACTTCAATATTCCATACATAGTACTCCAACCTTTTAGTAGGGACTGGAGCCATCAAGCTAAAATCCAACTCTACACTTTTCTTAACCTTCCATATCAAGAAAAGCTATGGCTTCCAAGACCTTCACAGGGTTGGTTGAAAGAGCTAAACCCTAAATAAAAAAAATAACCAAACCATAAACCCAAGGTTCCTTTCTCTATTAAATAAATAAATAAATATTATTTAAAATAAAGATACATAATTGTTATACCTTCAAGTCACAAAAATAAATTGTAGGTTTATCTATCTTTTGGTATGAACGATGAGTCACTAATCGAGTGATAAGGACCGTAACGATGTTGATGGTTCAAGTCCACAGAAAGGATGAAGACAAATTAATTAAAAAAAAAAGGAATTAAAATCAAATTTGACTTAATCATCAACTTTTGTTAATACATTGTACAAGCCTAAATTAAATGGAAGGCAACCTACCACTGTAATTGTTATTGCAATTTAAACTGTAATTCACCTTAATCTTGTAGGTCACCAGCCACCAGATTTCCAGCATCAGAGTTGACTTACCACTTACATCAAAAAAAGGGTATTCACGTTTACTTATGATCATTAATTCTTCATTTGGTCTTAATTTAAAGGGTCTATTATTTCCTTTGAATTATGCAGATGACCGGTGTTTCATTGTATTTCTAGGTGAACAGTTCATGGAAGTTTCGTCTTCTTTGGCCAGAAGAAAGAATATTTACTGAGGAAAAAGGAAAAACTTTCCCCCTTTGTCCCAATCCCACGACAAAGACTAGAGTTTTTATTTTTTTTAATTTTTACATTAATATTTTATTTAAATTAAATAAATTAATTAATGATTGATTAATTATTATTCGTCAATATATGACTTGTTATTTTAATTCACGTAATTTTGACATGACATGTTGATATGTTAGATGGATGTTAATGTATCATGTTGACATGATCACATGAAATTTTTTACCTCCACATTAAAGCAATTCTAACAATATAAAATAATAAATTTTTTTATTAAATAATAAAAAATAAAAATTTATTTAAATTTTTTTGAATAATTTAGAAACTTTTTAGAGGGTTATGCTAAAAAAGAATTATAGTTACATTAGAAATTATGTGATTAAAATATGAAACTTTCTATTAGCCAAACAATGCTTAATCACGAATTATTTGTTATTTTGTTATAAAATGCAAAAGTAATGTATTTATTTATTTATTTATGGGGGTTAGGAGTTGAATTACATTTTTCAACAATAATAATTTGGATTTCAAAATTCTATAGAAAAACAATTGAATGTTTATAATATAGAAAATTCTAATTGTGTAGCTGTTAATGTTTTGAATTAGTCTGTTTTGATTAATTTATTCTCTTTGTTCCGTTTTAATTAATATTATGAAGCATTTCAAAATGAAAAGAGAATCCCGATTAACAAAACATCTTAAAGTAAATAAATAATAGTATATATTTTTTAAATACATCAATATTTTAAATTAATTAATGAGAAGTAACCCCATTTTTATTTTTTTTCTGTTTTAATTATTCCACGTATTTAATAATTCAAATTTAAAATTTAAAAACTTAGGTTCCAACATTAAAATATTATTTTAAAGACAAAACTCGATAAACATGAATATATATATATAATAAAAACGTTTGCAAATAAATACGATTAAATTGATGAATAATTAGTGTGACATTTGTGTATGGAATCTTACTTTCTAATCGCAAATATGATGATGCTCACACCACAAAAAAATTTAATAATTAACAAATCCACAAACGTGAGAAGAGGAATCCCATTGTTTATCCACCAAACTTCTTTTTGTCAAAACCAAGTTCACCACCTTCCATTACATAATCAAATTAATTAAATAATCAAAACATATCTTTACTAATTAAAAAAATCGATAAATAATCCGAAAACACAACAATTTTCGATAATTTGAATAAAACACGTAAAATTTTTATCTTTAAATTTTAAGTTAATATTTAAGCTTGTTCTCATTGTTTCCGACTTTCGTCTTTAAATTTTTTATTTTTAAAATTTACATTATTTATAATTTTACCCACGTTCAATAATTAAAATATATTAATACAAATTAAGAAAATCGATAAAATAATCTACAAACATAGTGATTCCGATAACTCGAGTAAGGTACATAAAATCTTTATTTTCAAAATTTACATTATTTACACTCTTTACCATTGCTTTTATGTTTCCTCTGTGAATATTCATTATTTTCAATAATTTGAATAAAACACGTAAAAATTTACCTATAAAATTTAGGCTAATTATTCATAGTTTTACACAAAGTCTTTAAATAATCAAAGTATATTAGTATTAATTAAGAAAATTGATATATAATCCAAGTTAGCTTGAATAAGGTTCATAAAATCTTTATCTCTACAGGCATTACCATTGCTTTTGTCTTTGAATTTTTATTATTTTTCAATAATATGAAGAATATCTGTAAAATTTTCATATATAAAATTTACATTATTTATAATTTTACACATGATATTATTATTTTTATCTCTTTGCTTTAAATTTTTTATCATTAACCACAAAACTTGATTCTTATGAGCAAATATTAATCAAGATTATCCCATTATAAATACAAAAAAAAAAGAAAAAAAAATGAGACCAAGTCAGAAGAACAAAATTTCATGGTGGGCCCAGAGGAAGTGAGAAACACACAAGTTTTGTCAAGTTGGAAGGCTGAGTCCACGTGGGACCGACTCCCCACCATCCCCACTTTAAATTAATAAAACAAGAATGGAAGACTTGTCGTTGCTCGCTTTCATTGGCAAAACAGGTTGAACCCAACTACTGGCCGTTTTGCGACACGTGGATATCTCATGATCTGGTGCTTCGCATTGCGTAGCTTCCTCAAACTGCACTGACCAATCACGTCATTACATGTGGATTTTTAGTGCTGTTTTTTGTGGAAGTTGATCTGCTTCCCACTTTTAACATTTCAGTGGGAGAGGTTTTGGATCAGAGATTTTTGTTTTTGGGCCATTGAGAAGGGAAAACATTGCCATTTGACTTAGTAATTTTTTGTGATTATTTTTGTATTTTGTTCTCAAGATTTTAAAGAGGGTTATATTATTGTTTTATTTTTAATTTTTTATAAAACATTTTAACAACTTTTTTTAATTATTTATTTATTTTTACTTTTTAACAACTTTTTCTAAAGTAGGCTAAGGCAAATAAAAAGAAAATTATAATGACTTTCATGAAAATGAATCTCAATAAATTTGACCGTGCAAGATATATGTTATTTTTGAGATACGTTAATCCGGAGTTTATAAATATTCGATTAAAATTTTGGATTGTTACTTAAACTTGAACTTGCATATTTTAAGTACTATTCATTAAATATCCTACTTATGTTCAATTAAAATAAATTTTAAATCAATTTTTATGTAAATTTATAAAAATAAATTAAAATTTAAAATCATATGTAGGAAAGTTAATAAATTTTAATAGGTATTATATTAATTATAAATAAAAATAATATATAATTAAAACATTAATATTAAGAATAATTATTTATAATCGAATTTAGACAATGGTAACAGTTAATAATATCTTATTTAATCGCATTGGAAAATAAAAGATATTTAATTAAAAAGGCTCGTTCATTGTTGAAAATCCAAAATACAAAAGAAGTACCAAATCATTTCCCAATATCCCCTAAAAATATCGTAAATTTAGGTCAACGAAATTTCCACCGGCTATAACCGGTCACCCAACCCTCGGTCCTCACCTCTATATATTCCCAGCACCCCTTCAGCCCCGCCAAATTTTTAACTCTTTGAAAAAAGGAAATTGAATAAGAGGAAGGAAAATAAAAAAGCTGAGTGAGCATGGATTCATCGGAACATGACTCTACCTCACCAAAGCAGAGGCTAACTCTCAGCTTCGTCGTTTCCTTCATGTCTCTATGCGCCAAGCACGTCAGCCGTGTTTCTAGAAGGCTCAAGCCCAAGCCTAAAGAAAACGGCTTAGCTTCCGACTCTCCGAGATTCTCCGTGCCGAAATCACCTCTAAGATCGCCGAGGCCGAAGCAGCTTCTGACAACGATTAGCAACAAAGCGATCACCCTGGTGCACCGGAAAAAACTAGGGGATGAAAACGGGAAAGGCACCCGGCATGCGCCGGAGGAGGAGGAGGAGGAGTTCGGGGATGGCGGGGTGTGGCAAAAGGCGATTTTGATGGGGGATAAATGCGAGCCGTTGGATTTCTCCGGTGTGATTTATTACGACAGTAAGGGGAATCAGCTGGACGAGTTGCCTATTCGCTCGCCGCGTGCCACTCCCTTGCCCGGCTACCTCGCTCGAAGAGGGCTCTGATTCGGTTACCGGCGAATATTGCTCGAAACCAGAAATGTTGTCTTTACAAGCTTACTGTAAGGTGCTACGTGTCGCGTTTCTATTGGTGTGTTTTTGTAGTGATATGGCTTCTAGGTGACGAAATCATTTTCCTAAGAAAATAGCCCCCGTCCCGGCGCCCCCCATAAAAGGAAAAAGCTTTTGCTCTTTAAATTAGTGAGTTAATGCTTTTTTTTTTTCCTCTTTGAAAGTATATGTACAAAGTTTTAGAAAAAATTGAATTGTACAACTTTTAAAAATATATTTCCTAGAGTAAATATTTGGCCTTGATCAATTTATCATTAAAAAAAATTGAACTCAATCTATTTAACGAGATACATATTTATTATTAAATTATATGTTAAGATACATTAAATAAATATTTTATTAAAATTTTTTAGTTTTTATCCAGAATTGGGGTGTGAATGTGAAGTTCGAATTTCGACTCTTATAATAAAACCGTGTCTTAAATGAATGTATTGGGTCATTGGGTTAAACGGTTCGACTATTGGATCGATGATTGGTTCACATATTTAATTTTTTATTTTTATATATATTTATATAAATTAAATAGACTATTATAGAAAATATATACTAACATAATGCTTGATCATGTGATGATTATAATTGATATCAAGGCTTAAAACTTATAAATGACATTTAAGTGGCTCTAATGTAATATTTTTTTTTTAAATGAGTAAAATCTGATCAAATCATCTAAGTTAATATAAAGTTAATGTAAAAACAATGAAAAAAACCCGTGACTTTTAATCGAATTATTTACTTGATCTAACAAAAAAATTAAACCAATCCGATGGGTAGACCACTGTTTTAATCATCGATCCAGTTCAATTTTAAAATTTACAGGTGAACTAATAACATTATGCATTATAGCTAGGTTAGATTTGATATAGTTTGGTTTTTTTAACTTAAGTGGGAATTGGATATAATTTAAGTATGAATGAATAATTGGTACCAACTAGTATACTTGTAAGCTTTTCAAACTACTTAATAGTTGAACAATTCAACATAGAGAAAATCTTCAAACTTCCAAAATTGATCAAATTAATTGAAATTTCTCAACTATGACTCTTTAGCACATCAGCACTGAGAATATGTCTTTTACTTGAGACTTAAGGTTTATAGCATCATGCCTTACTATATATATATATATATATATCATATCATATCATATAGTTGAAATTTGAAAAGGTCTATAACATGAATATATTTGATTTTTTTGTACATTTTGAACAAATTCTTAGAATAAATTTCTAGTAATGTCAGGGATGAGAAAATAGTCATGACTTTTTTTTTACTTGTTTATTATACCAATTACAAAAACATAAATAATAAATAATTAAAACATGACAAGATCATTTTCCATGGAAAATGTTTTTGATGTTGTACCAAAATAGTTAAATTATGGCTTGACTTTTCATGTTATTGTTGTTCATTGCAATGATATAATTAAGGTCCAAGTTTAATCAATTTTTTTGACATAATATCCAAACAAGCTTTTAAATTTTTCAAAAAAATTCAAATAAGCCATTATACTTTTATTATATTCAATAAAATATTTCTATTTTTGTTTTGAATCAAATAAGTCTTTATATTTTTATTTTAAATCAAATAAACTCTTACAACTAATGATTAATTTCATTAAAATATCATTTATTATTTTTTACAGTATAGTGTTGATTTAACACGCTAACCTATAATAATTGATGATGATACGATATGTTAACATATTATATTTAATGATGATAGGATATATTAATTTAACATAACAACTGACCATGCGACATTTTTCACTATCGATATCAACGTCATGATTATACCTTATAGATATTAAATTATAAATAAATTTTTGATTAATTACAATTACTCAATTATTAGTTATAAAAACTTATTTGACTCAAAATAAAAATAAAGTGACTTAATTAAAAAATAAAAAAATCAAAACTTATTTAAATATTTTTAAATAATTTAAGATATATATATAGAGTAAAAGATGTCAACTTTCATCTTTACAAAAATATAATTGAAATAAGAATCTTGAAATCATTTTTTTTTCATTATGTCAAAATTGTGGTTATCTTGTTATTAGATAGTATAGCCGCATATACATATTTATTTATTTTTCGCTAATACAATTATGGCATCTTCAACATTTATCGACGATTTTAAAATATATACTCCCTCGCATAATCTTAGTGTATTCAAAATTTTATTTTCAAAATACTTCCTATGAACGAAATAGACTTCTTACTTTGCTAATTGATAATTTGTGTGGGTATAATTATATATTTTTATACTTTAAATAAAATTTTGAAATTAAAATTTTATTTCCCAATTTTAAAAAAAATACACACACAAAATCAAGCTTATGGGTTCCATTTTTTTTTTATCAATTTGGACCAAATTTAGATTAAATTTATTGATTAAGAAGAGAGGTAATGTTTGGATTAATATTGATGAATTAATATATTTATTGTCCATTCATGAACCGTGTGAAGAGGAAGCTGCATCTTTTGACTTCCTTGTGTCTGGTGGACATTTGTTCTCTTCTCTTAAGAATTGACTTTACCTTCTCGATTTGACTAGACTCTAAAGGAATAACAACCCTGTCAATTTCATATCTTTTGGTAATTGTTTCCAATTTTTAAAATTAATTCATAAATCATGAGTAGTACATTAAAGAATCCAAATGACATGGGTATACTAACTACGGGTTCGGGCAAAGTTAGTTATCAATAAACTCAATAATTTTTGTATTTACATTTTAATCACTGTTACATAAATATAAAATATTAATAATTATATAAATAAATATAATTATATTTAATAAATATATAACACGATATGACATGATTAACACATTCATTAAATGTATAAAAAAATTTACATTACATAACACTATTAAAATTTATACAAATTATGATATATTTACATAATTAATATAATTAATATTAGTAAATTAAAATATATGTAAATAAAATACGATACTATTATTTAAATTTATAACAACAAATTTTAAGTATCATGATATTTATTAATATAATAAAAATTTAATATCAATCAACCTTGATTATTATAAAATATTTATATTTAAATAAATAAATAATTAATAATTAATTCATTCATAATCTCTTATTTATTCACAAAACATTGCCATTTTTATTGACTTGGAATTTTGTTCTCTTCTCTTAAGAGTTGACTTTGCCTTTTCGATTTGACTGGACCACCCAACTAGATCAGACGGTATCAACCGAGCCTAGAACCAGACCTATAAACACCTCTGTAATAATTAGACCAGTCAGACCAAGCGGTTTCAACTTACCTAATCCCACACCAAGGCCAGCCCAGGCATATAAACACCTCTAAAGATATCAACCAGACAAAACGGTCTCAAAGGGGGCCTAGTCTGACCCGACTGGACCACACCCCAGCCAGACCTGTACACAGCTTTATAGATATCAGTATGAGCGCTGGTTATTTTTTAATTATTGTTTAGACATAACATTTAAAAATTCATAAATTATTTATAAAAATTTAAATAATTTTTTATATTGTTATAATATTTAATAAAATATTTATATTTTTACTTTAGATAAAATAAATTTTTATAATTTTATTTTAAATTAAATAAATTTTTATAACTAATAATTAATTTAATAAAAATATTATTTATATGTTAACTACCATAATATCATATCACAACAAAATTATACGAACATAAAATAATAAGTAATAATTTTATTAATAATAATTAATCAATTGTTAATAATAAAAACTTATTTAATTAATTAAACATGATAAGAAATTAAAATTTATTTAAACATTATTATATCTTATTATTTTGATTAATATTAAATTAAAATAGTAATAATAGGCAAATATGAAATAATTATTACTATATCTAACAAAATAAACATAAAATAAATAAATAAACCAAATTATAATCTAGGAATAAAAATTGTCTTTATAATCCAAAGATAAAATTGGGAACAAGGTCACCAATGCTTGCAAATCTACACATAAAGATATTGCATGGGTAATCACAAATAAGCAATTAAATAATTGGTGCTATACTGTATTTACTTTATAAAATGAATACTTTATTTAATTAAAAATAAAGGACTACTTTCAGCATTTAATTATTAAATAATTTATTTTTTTAAAAAAAAGGTAAGATTTTTTTCTTTTATACTAAGGTGACGTTTGGTATAAGGGAAGTGAGAGCACTTTTCTTGGAATGTGTCTAATTAAATTATATTACAGTGTTTGCAATGTAAGATTACAATGCAATCATATTACAGCCAAAGGATGTAATGTGATTGCAGTTTAAAATCAATGCAATCATATTACATTACACCCTGCAATGTTTTAAAGATATTTTTACCCTTCAACTTTATTACCTCATTAAAAATATTTTATAATGTTATAATTAAAATAAAAAATATTAAAATAAAATATATAATATAAAATTAAAAATTAAAATTAAAAATTAAAATTAAAATATTAAAATTTATATAACATAAGTAAAATAAATTAAAATAAAATATATAATATAAAAAATTATATTAAAGAAATAAAAATAAAATATAGAAAATTATAATAATAAATAAAAATAAAATATATGACATTAAAAATATATTTAATAGATGATATTATATAAAAATTAATAATAAAAAATATAAATATATTAAATTTATATTTTAATAACTAAAAGTAATTTTGAAAATTAACATTACATTTTCAACAAATTACTTATAAACCAAACACTGCAATGTTATCTTCTCTGCATTTTAATCATTATTTTGCTTGTATATCAAACACTGTAATGTTATTTTCCCTAAAATGACATTACTTGCAATCACATTACCTGCAATCACATTATATTATAAAATACCAAACGCTACCTAAACAAAAAGATTAAAATATAATAACATTAATTTGTTGAAATGGTGATTGGTTATGAATTAATTCACAAATAATTACATCGTTGATTGCCTTTAATCAAAACTTTAATTAACCAAAGTTTTACAATTTATTTAAATGCCCTAAATTAATTTCTCGAATAAACAAGAACTTCTCATTTAAATCTCGATATGATTTCATGCAAATGAAAAGCATATAATCGATAAGTAAAATTTCGATTTAAAACAAAAAAAAAACCTTTTTTTTGGTTCAAACAACCAAATTACCATCATCACAAATTGGATAAAGGAAGAAAAAAAAACGGAAAAGCCGGTAGCTGAGACCGGATCAACCCAAGATCCGAACCGGTTGGATCCATTTGCTCATGCACCAGGAGCAGCATCCTTTGCCTTGCTTTGCAAGTAACCACCATATTCCATAGCATAGTCCTTCACATGGCTGGCCGTGTCATAAATCCGGCTCCGTGCATAGTCGACCCTGTCAGACCCCGGTGGGTGCATGCCTCTGAAGTAGCGGTACATCCACGACAACCCCGCCATCACCACCAATCCGAACCCGCATGCTGTCAAGAACGCGGCTACCGTCACAAACAGCACGGTGCCTACCGGGATCCATATGGGGCTAGAAATGACGATCAATGGCATAAAAAAGACCAGGCCAAGGATGGCAGCAGTGACGGTGAGGCCAGTGAGAGTTAGCAGAATTGAAGCAGAAACAAAGAGGGTCAAGAAACCGAGGAGTTGAGCGGAGTTGGGTGCATGAGCTTGGAATTTTCGTAAAAAAGTGGACGCAGCACTGGCGGTGGGGTTGGGTCTTGGTGCAGCTCTCTGGTGGCTAGGATTGTGCTCAGCCATGGTTGAGAGCTCAGAGGGTGAATTAGGGGGGAAGAGGAAGGCTTGAGAAAGAAAGAGTGGAATGGGTTAAAAGTGTAGAAAGGGGAAGAGAAACGTTAGGCTTTGATGACAGGTGTGCGGAGGTTTAGGTTCTGGAAACGTGCAAGGAACACACGTGGAGAAGGCACGGAGTTCTTGCTGTCCTAGGCATGGGGGTGCCAGGACACTGACTTTTTCTGTCTTTTGGGTAGATTTTGATGGCTTCTTTGAGTAACTCAATTAGCTACTTTTAGTTCAGAAAAATGTTGGGTTTAGCTCTAAATTTGGAAAGCCCTTTTGTCATTTTCAGATTCTACACAAAATTGACACATTGCAACTTTTAAGTACAGAGATTTTCCCTTCAGCTGAGCTCTACAATTAGATTTTAGTTTATTCAGTTCATAATCTGAATTTCTGCAAGCACAATATCAGAGTTGAAATATTTATTTTACTATTTAATAAGTTTTAAATGTTACGAAATCTGACTTTAGGTTATTAGTACAGATGTTTGCAATTTATAAACGAAAACACTGCACGATCAGACAAGTCAACCTGTCGAGGGGACAGTAAAGTAATAATGTAAGACATAAGCATGTACCTAAACCCTATTAGTCATCTGGTCTGAGACAACATTTCAGGGCCTGGATAACTTTAAAAAGAGCCTGAGGTTTTCCACAACATTAGCTGAACGGAAACTAAAGGTGAGTTCTCAACTCCAGGTTACGAATCCAAGGCAAAGAGAAACTCCAAACTCTTAGGCTATCATTGGTGTAACTTGCAAATCAAACATGCATGTACAGGGAAAGTTATCAGCATCCAATACAAGAAAACACGAAAACTTGTTCTATTTACCAGAACTAATGTCTTTCCAGGATTCGAGTCAATTTGACGTGGCATAAAATTATGATTTTGATGTAAAGAATGAATCAGAAAGGGTAATGAAGTAAGTGATAAAAAAGCCTAAAACATGGATCCATCGTCCCCCAAAAATGGATTCCTTTTATGAATCAATGAGGAGAGCTTTCCTTTTTATCCAAAAATGTTGTAACTCTATATCAACAAGTACTCCTTCCGATACTCGCGCACTATGACAGGCACACTCGTGGGAGGGATCTGCAGACCAAACAATAGATGAGTTAAAATCGACTAATGCGTTTAACCCTACCAAGGAAGAGAAGAGTGACTGACAAACAAAGTGGAAAAAATAAACACCGACCAAATGTATAGGACTTAGGTATCCTTGGATTCACAAAATCCTGAGTAAAGAAGGGGAAAAATATACCAGAATCACTCACCATGCCATAATCTGTGACAATCATAGAGATATAATCTGAAGGAGTAGCATCATATCTGTTGGGAAATCACAGTAAGGTAAGAGAGCTCAGAATCATTTAGAGATCATTAAAAACAAATCTTTTCTTTCTTTAGACATGAGCTTTCGAAAAGCTTACTTTAAATTAAGAAGTGTGAGGTTTTCGTTCTGTTTATCAGTCAAATTATCCAAATAATTCACATCAACTCTTCCAGGGACCTTCGCTATGGCATCCGGGTCACCTGCAAGATATTCCAGAAGGCTCAAGTTGTCTACTTCAGAAGAGAAGGTGAAATAACTAGAGAAAACGATATGAAACGACAACTCCCCTGTCAGGAGGAATTGCAATTCCAGTGTCCAAACTTTATATGTGTGTGTGTGTGTGTGTGTGTAGAGAGAGAGAGAGAGAGAGAGAGAGAGAGAGAGAGATTCTTCTGGGAGATAAAAAGAAAGTGGGGGAACAGATTGACTTGTATAACACCAACATACCTAGCTCATTAAAGCAGATTGAATCAAGCTGCACCCTTTCATGAAATTTATATGCTTCACAACAGATCAAAACTGGAACACGATATGCATAAGCAACCATAGCAACGGATGCAGTCCCAACCCTCGAATATATAGTCCCATTAGACAATATTGAGGAAGCCCCAAGAAGAACTTGTGTGACTTCATGCATAATGTAAGAAATAGCATTTATATGAGTATATGTACAACTCAGGCCCTTTGCTACCAGCCTACGAAGTAGCTTTTGGCCTTCAAGCATGGGACGTGAGTCTACCACAACAACACGGAACTGTTTCCCAAGCTCATGGGCATAGAGCAGAATCATTTCAACAACGCACGATGATCCATATGTCAGAAGAACATCGCCATCTCTGATCTTTGTAGCAGCATGTCTAACTATCACCTTATCAGCAAGCACTATCTTCTCATTTATGAAACGATCAATGTCAGAACAAAGGGCCGCCTTTGCTTCTGATTCAGAGAGAGTTGGTGGTAACTTGGCAATGCGACTCTTCAGAAACCTGATTGCATTTCCCATGCTCATAGAAAGTGGGCGGCATTCAATCAAGAAAGAAACAAAACTACCAATTTTGGAAGTTAAATCTCTAATGAGGGTTTTTTCCGGTGGTGTGGAATAGTCCCTAATGGCTTCCTGAAATGCCTGCAGCATTGCGATACAACGAGCATTACCTCCAGATAAATCTCCAGTCAAATACTGCAATCCAACCTGATAATTTCATATAAGACATCATGGTAAGGAACTTGTTTTATCTACTTTTCAAAATAAGTAGACATGAAAGTAATTCATCCACCATCACAGTCAATATATGCAAAAAATACCATGTGCCCACATTCTGATTCCTTTTCCTACAGTATATCCTCACACCAACTAGTGGGCCAAAATTTAACAGAATTTGTGTTAATAAAAATCTTTAAAGATTTGAGAAAAATCGCAAGAAGGATAAGAATAAGTTCACGAAGCTGAGCAAGAATTTAAAAAAAAAAAAGAAAGAAGAAGTTTATGTAGCATTCTCAACAATGGATTTGCATATTTGAGTTATCATTCTACTGGATATTTACTTTGTGCCAATTTACCCCCTCTGTAATTTTTCCTTTTTTCTCAACGAACTTTAAAGGAGTTACTTAGTGATGAACCAGTATTATGCCATTCACCAACATGTATCAAGCCAACAGAGAAAGGGAATTTCGTGGCCATAGAAGGTAAAATACAGCGTTAGAGAAATTTAAAGTTAAATTGCACAAACAACTAATCTATGACTGGCTCATTCATTTCCTTTACTTTCCAGTGTCAGCGTAGGTGACAACACTCAGATAAGAAGAAGTTGAATACCTATGTTTCATTTCAGTAGTTGAAATAGCAATAATAAGCTCAACTATTAACTAACCACAACAAACTACTAAAGAGAGTACCTTGTAAACAGCAGGATGCTTATCATGAAGTTCAAAAAATTTAGACTCCAAATAAGGAAGCTGAGTTCCATTTATGTGTGGAAGCAGATGGCGAAATAGTTCGACTCTATTTCTAGCTTCAGGTTGATTCAAGACAGATCGTCTTTTAGCCTTTCCCACACGACTCTCATCATCAAATTGCATACGCGGAGGAGGAACATCTTTCTTCCTCTCTTTCTCTGCTGGACGATCAACTCCAATTCTTTCAGAAGTTGCAATCGAAGATGCAACTGGAGGACCATCTTTCTTCTGTGATGGCTGCTTTGCAGTTTTAGAAGAAGCTGCTCCTCCACCAGATTTATTTGCTTCAGCTATAAAAATAAAATTAAAAGCTGCTTAATACTAAGGAAAAAGCTAAAGAATTAAGTGCTAAAAAACCGATTTAAATTGGTCAGAACAACTATAAATAATAAATGTCTAACAGAAGTAATGTTTCATCAAAATCCAAAACACCATTGCCTATGTTTTTAGAGGAGTAAAAGAACAAATCTGAACAAATAAGGAAATGCTAACAGACTTCAATAAGCTATTCAATGATTTCAATATTATAGAGGTGGAAACTAGAAACTAGCTGAGCTGCTTGCAAACTATTCAAGCTTCACTCATTAGATTGGAAAACAAGTCAAGCATGGGTTTGATAAAGAACTCACTCCATGTTAGGTATTTCTCTTTCAATCAGATTCAGAACTGATTAATTTAAGGAAAGCAGAAACCTTGAAACTGATTGCAACATGTACTAACGAAAATTATCTATATTTGTTTTCTATAATAATGAAATGGAATTTTTAATTTAAAACATAATCATCGATAGATTAATAATTTATATTATTTCATAATTGTATGCTAGTCATGACACCTCACATATTGTCATCGAGCTACATGCTTCTTTACATATATTCCGACTACATTCCTTTAGCCTCTTTTCAATTTCCCAATCTTCCTCTCTAGTGTAACTGAATTCCATCCATTACATTTGCAAAAAATTCCTACTATGTTAAACTAACCTCTTTTGGGACGAGATGAGACCCAAACCAGTTAAGCACTTCAAATCATATCTTCCACTTTAGACACAAGGAAAAATGCATGTTTGGACACATTTGCACACATTCTCCATAATCAATTCAATTCAAATAGCAATACTTAACAGTTTGACATAGTCACTGAAAATAAAGAAAAAGACCATTTTGAACCTTTAGAAGCAACTTTCGCAGCCCGTTGAGACTCCTGCAAGGCACGTCTCTCAGCTTTCGTTGTTTTCGGTTTTGAAGGCTTTGAACTTGATGCTTGTCCCTTTTGCACTTTACTTTCTTCTGCGAGGCAATTTTCCTTTAAGAAACCTCATTTATTTCAGATATATTTTTTTTAAAAAAAACATTATTACCAGGCGGTTGATTTTTAGCTTCTACTCCGGAGACACTTTCTGGTTGCTTCACCGGAGACAAATCGAAACCTCCTCCTGGAAAACTCGACGCAAATTTCGCGGGATTGTTCCTACGGTACCATCCCAACGACGATTCCGTTTCCTCCGAGAACTCTCCGTCGCCAATCCGAGTCGGCGGCGGCGACTCCAACCCCAGCACCGAATCCGACGGGTTGTAGCTTCCGACAGTCGCATGGTCTCCAGCGTTAGCTCGTCCGGGAACCGGCACCGCGGCGGTGCGCGCTCCGACGTTGTCTGAGAGGTGACGCGGTGGCGGGATCATGACTGGAGAGAGCGAGTTGCTGGCGGGAGAACCGGAGAGTGGAGGCGAACTGGAGTTTGGAGGACCTGATTGAGACCGAACAGGTCCCGGTTGCTCCGGCGGCGCGTTCGGGGTGAAGAAGCCTACTTGGCGTACCCTGGGGACCGCGCGTGTGACGCGTCGCGCGTCCATGGAATGTTGCTGTTCGCTCGAAATTGCTGATTTCTTCTTGTAAAACTTAAAAACAAGTGACAAAAATCAAATGCTAGGGTTTCCAATTCATGCCAAACTATTATACACAGGATAGAAAGAGAGAGACAGATTGAAGAAGAAGATAACAATTTATTCGCTAAAA
The DNA here is from genome assembly GCF_002168275.2 of Theobroma umbraticum. Lineage (NCBI taxonomy): Eukaryota > Viridiplantae > Streptophyta > Magnoliopsida > Malvales > Malvaceae > Theobroma > Theobroma umbraticum. The sequence goes on from NW_018397265.1 coordinate 6,916,873, forward strand.
AAGTAAACTTTTTTAAATCTGTCAATACGCTACAGTCGTTAGTGCAGAATATTTTTTTTTTTGCTTTTTTTTTCCTTTCTAGGAAAAAAAATTATATTAAGTTGTAAATCAAAGAAAAAAATTACAAAAAATTCTTATGTAAAAAATGACAAAATTTTTAATGAAAAAATATTATAAGAATCTTACTAATTATTATTTTGATCCAAAAATAAAATAAATAAAGTAAGTTTAATGTATTATATTATAATAAGTTCGGATTTTAATTATATTTTTTCAATAATATGTTTTTCACATAATAAAATTTTAAAAAGTACCGTTTTACTAGTATTTATAATTTTTATGATTATGTTTTATTTATAACATAAAAATTTATATAATACAATCAAATTTATGAAAGTGTTATAAAATGTAAACAAAATATGTTACTAAAATATTGTAAATAAACACATTTTAAATGCTTGTAATTTTATTCTTATCTTTTGTAATTTGGTTAAAAAATGATTAAAAGTTAAGGTAAAAGAATATTGTTTAAAAAAAGGGTATTCTTCAAAGTATTTTAAATTTTGACTGTTAAAATAGGTATAATATTTAAAAGTTCATGAACTATTTACTAATATTCAAATAAGATTTTTTTTAATTTTTAAATAATTTAAAGATTTTTTAAAAAATATTGTATCTTTAAAATAAAATAATAAATTCGAATCATTTAAGACTTGATAAAATTTGTATCTTATACAAGTTAAATTCGTTTAATCCACATATAACACATTTAATTTATTTAATTAATTATGTAATCGTATCAATTCGTTTAATATGATTTATATAACCGGTTTATAATATTCATTTAAATAGATTAATCGTGTTTAAATAACCTCATCGTATCATATAAAATTTAATTCAATTTGTTTAATAAATATACTGATAGTATGATATTGTGTAAGATGTATAATAAATATATTTTTATATGTATATATAATCTTAGTTGTTGGAATCAAAGTGAAGTATCCGGGGGATGGAAAAAGTGGGTTGATAGAAAATGCAAGATTTGGCTTATGTGATTGGATTCCTTACAGCAAGCTTAAGAAAGCTCCAACCGAGCTTGGCACCTTGCTAAACCAGATTGTCAGGATATTGATATGGGAATTTGTCATCTGTAGCTACAGATTTAGTGATTGTTTTCATGTTCTTCACATGGACAAAGATGAGCCACTTCTTGGTGATGAGATTTATCATTCTCAGAGGTACCCAAGGAGTGATGAATAGATAGCTGTGATGGTGAAAACACTGCAGGCAATGTGTCAGGTTTTCTTGACCCAAATATCTCTGTTCAGTTGCTTGTCGAGTTTGACTGCTGTCTATGCCCACGAACTGTGAAGAATCTACATGATATTCCGGGTCAGCATCTTGGTTGTAGCTTCAGTTGCACCTTTTGCTGTCATCAGAAAGCGTTTGAAGAAGCAAAATCTGATGCTCCCAGGTCAGGTTAATTGACTAGCTTTGGGCTTGGTCAGTGAGTAGTTTTGTTTGTGGTGTTGGTATTATGCTAACTACTTGGCATTTGCATGGGTTTTAGCAAAAGATTGCTCGAGCTCCCAGCAAGTGGACATGGGAGAAGATAATATTCCAGTATTTCCTAGTCCCCCTCCTCTTTTATATCTTTCAATGCCTCTCCCTTTCTCAACACTCTTTTTGCCAAAATCTAACAAGAAACTAAGCTCTTGCAGGAAAAGGACATGAAGGAGGAGGAGGTTAAAGGGGTCAACAGCAAGAATGTGGAAAAAGTTTTGAAACCAAATTTGACTCAGAAAAGAAACTGTGAAGTGCTTGAGCTTGACAGACAATGGAAGTTAGGGAATAGAGAAATAGAGCAATCACAGAATCTAATAAAGGAATTGGAGAAGAAGAGAGTGACCCTTGAAGGGAAACTGCTTGAGTTGTACAGTCTAAAAGAAAAGCTGTCATACATTGGTTGTTTGCAGAGGAATTTAGATGACTAAACTGCAGAAGTTGACAAACTCAATTTCAGAATTCATGAACTGAAAGCTGAGATAAAGGATCTTCAAGAAATTATAAGGCAGGATAACTTAGCCATGAAGCAGCTAGAGAAGGCAAAGAAGATGATAGAGCAAATGCGGATGGAAAATGGTAATGCAAGCCAGATAAAGGGGCGGATAATGGTGCTTGAGGAGCAGTTGTCCGGATTTACAGCCAATGAAACCTCTGCTTGAGATGATATGGTTAAGAAGAAGCTTGAAGCTGTAAAAACTGTTGAATTCGAAGTGGTTAAGATGAAAAGAAGAAACAAAGAACATGAGTTAGAAAAAAGGGAATTGTCAGTTAAGCTATTTGCTGCTCATGCCAAAATATCTACCCTTTCTGACATGACACAGGTAAATAAATAATACGGATACATTTAATTTTCATTTTTCTTTAGATAATCAGGACAGGACCTTATATGTTCCTTTGCTAGCTACAAATTTCAGTATTAGCTGTTGTCCAACATGGCTTCTAATCTGCTCTTTCCCATGTCACTCCAAATACTTGAATTGGGATGATAAAAATGTTGCTAATAGCTTCAGCTTGAGAAATCATACTAGAATTTTAGAATTATTCTGAATTACTTGTGTTTGCATTAATGATTCGATACCCCCATCGAGTCCATTCTTTGAAATGCTATGCACCTTAAGGCTCAAACTACCAGAACAGAGAATTGCTTTTTGTAGTGCCATACTTCTTGAATCTGAAAGGGTTTGCTTCTTTACTGGTGCTGCTGCAGAGTAAGACTATTGCCAAGATTAGTGAACTGAGACATGCCAACGGGGACCTCTCAGAACCAGTTGAAAGATTGCAGAAGAGCAGATTTGACATGGTTGAGGAACTGGTGTACCAACGCTGGCTCAATGCTTGCCTAAGGGCTGAAATCCAAGGTCATCAAAAATCATCAAGAAAGACCTTGCAAAAGGAACTTCCGAAATCTTCAGACCATAAACCTCACAAGATAACTACACAAGACCCTGACATGAACAGCACTTCTTCTTACAGCTCATCAACTGAGTGTGAAGATACAGACAGCAGCACCATTGAAAGCTCTTCAAGTGGCCACATAAGCATTAGCAAGAATTCAGGCGTAGGTCATAATGCAAGTTGGAGAAGCAGCATAGATGGTTCTAGTGTTGTTTCATCACCAGATAAGTCCTCCATAGGAAGTCCTTTGGAAAGAACTTGCATCATACGCAGGCTTTCAAATTCAATGGTGCCTTCAAAGACATCAATGTCTAGCACTAAACTGGATGGTATGTCTAGCAAGAGAGTTGTTCCGGTCCTGAAGGATTTTATTGAAACTACAGAGACGCCAAATCTTACAAAAGCAAGGAGGGTTTCTTTCAATGATGCAGTAGAAACAGTTCCTTCAGCAAAGCAAGTTTTAACAAAATTCGTTGGAGGGGTGTTGGATGACAGGGAAATTGCTCCTTTGGTCTCTGGGCACAGAACAAGAATGAAGGCAGGCCTGCAGTCTCAAACTGCAATGGCTGGACAGAAACATGACTTTTCTTCATCAGAAGTCTCCCAGGCAAAGCCAGACCAATCGAGTGATTCAAAGAGGAGATCTGTTGACAATGATGATACTGCAGCTCAAGAAGTCAGCAGGATAGCAAATGCTTGCCCAAAGGGCATGCATTCAAGCATTTCCAATGTCGTTCCTAATGAAAATAAGATGGATACTCACATCGTGCCTCCTGTATTTGCATTTTTCTTTTTTCTATTTGTGTTACTTGTCTATTTCTTACATCTTTCTGCCATGATATTCTAATCATAACATTTTTTTGAAGCATGAGACAGCAAATATTTATATACACTCTTTCACTTGATACAATTTTTTCACCGAATAGCTCATTATCAGACTCTTCATTGCTTGGATGGTCTCCAAATCTATATACGCAACTTGCATATTCACAAGTATTCTCGACTTTAGAGAGATCCTGTTACACTAGCTTGTCAACCTTTACCCTTTTTCTCTGACCTTCTGGCCATTCTTCTACATGATTGTTCTTTGACCTCAATAATAAAGGATGAATCCACATCTTTAACATTATTATATTTATCAATCCTTAATTTCCACTTTTAAAATTGCAATATTAATTTCAGTTGAACTTCCTTTCTGCAAAGGCATGAGAGAAAGACTGTTGAGACAATTAAAGATGAGAAAATGAGAATGACATAGCTTTTAACCCCTTTCTGTTAAGATTATATTCTCATTTCCATCAGGTGACATACAACAGTAATGACTATAGCAAACAGAAAGACAGCCTTGATGTTCAGTACGCTGCCCAATATGCAGAAATTTTGATGACAATATGATGTACTAGAATCATCAATAATATCAGTGTCTTTTTCTCAGGTTAGCATTCTAAAATTTTGAACTGTACATTCGATACATAATTTTCATATGATACATACAACAATAAGGAAGAAATAATGACAATTCAATTCCCTCTTGAGGGAGAAGCTAAATTACAAACATAAGTCAGACAGTCATCTAGATTAGTGGTAGAAGTCAATCACAGTAACTTAATCATTTTCCGATTCTCCTTTTGTTCACTTTGGTTTCTTATCAAAACCAGCTGAGATATTATCTGCTGCTGCTGCAGCTGCCAATTCCATCAACCTCTCATAGTCAATCTCAGTAGACTTGTACTTTAACTTGAGACCTCCCTGAGTCCATGACTTAATACAAAGGATAGCTTGTGTGCTATCATGTGGCATACAAAAACGCTGCTTATCCATCTCATCACCTTTACTGCAAAATAGTTCCTCAGGTTTTACTGAAGTTGCTTGGACAGCTAAGAAGTCCCTAGCCATTGCAGAGAGCCGAGGGTAGCGTGTACTGTTGACCTTCCACCACTCCAAAACATCTGTTTTCGTAGGAGCTGGAGACTCGGAAAGATATTGAGTGAGTTCATCAGTGGCATTGCTCATGCTCGCTCTTCGCTTCTTTCGAGCAATTTCCTCTGCAAAAGAAACACTTCCTCCATCTTCAATATCTTGAGCAGAGTATCCACTTGTCATGGATGAAAAATGGCTGGTATAATAATTTCTCATGAAATGGGCTCTCGCTTCCTCTAGATAGTTTTCTGAGTTGAGACTCTCAGGGATGAGTTCACATTTAATTCGGGGATCAAGAATGGCCGTCATGTAGATGAATATGTTGCAAACCTGGTTGTTGTAACTTCTGAGCTTTTTGGCCATGTCTTCGGCAGCACTCTTTAGCCAATCTGGTGTTTGCCGTGTTGCAATAGTATCAGAAATGTGATCCATGTAGACAATAACCATCCCAATAGTAGGTGGGTTGTTTACACATATCTCATTGATGACTTTGTAGAAGGGCTCCAGGTAGTTGTGAACAATATTGGCAACATTCTTCTCTGCACCATTCAGCAACATCCTACTACCAAGCATCTCCTCATTCTTCCTGACGACAGCATCCATTGACTTCGCAGCCTGCTTCATATTAGAAACATTAAATTAAAATTTTATCATTAGTCGCCAAATCCATACCTGAATTGACAGGAAAACAGATTACAAATTTCTTGTATCTAATAAGGAGTTCTTATATGAAAGAAACAAGTACCTTGTGAACAAGATCAAGCATTTGATAATTGCCACTCCACCGTGCTGAAGCATCAAGTGGAAATTGCCAACTACCTTCTTGGTAAGCTGTTGTTAATTGAATGAAATCCTCCGACATATCTAAGCACGCATTTAACTCTTGTACAAATTCCCTGACCTTGGCAATAACAGGTTTTGTTGTCCTTAATGCATCATCTATAATCAAACTCAAAGTATGAGCAGCACAAGGGATATAGCAGAACGGCCCCACTTTCTGACCATCCAAGTCCTCCTTTAAAGTATGGCAAGCATGGATAGCATTCTGACTGTTATCATGGGTGCATGAGAGGACTTTATTCTCTATATTGTACATCTTAAGAACCTTTACCAGGGAGTTATATATTTCAGAACCTGTACAAGGGTAAGGTACCTGGCATATCTCAAGAAGCACCTTCTGGAAGGACCAGTTTTCATCAATCCATTGACATGTGACACTCATATAAAAGATTTGTTCATAGGAAGTCCAGAAATCAAGAGTGACAGAAACTTTGGAAGAAACCTGTTCCAAAGATACTCTAACATCTTCTCTCATGCTCCTGAAAACTTCACGGAACACTGCTTTGTACTTCTCACCTGGCCATAGTTGAATTGACGGATTCAAAAATTTAAAGGAGTTTGCTAACCACCTTTCTTCCAAGGTCGAAGGAGGAAGAGAAGCTAATATGAGCCATTTAATAAGCAACCAATTCAGATGATCATAATCAACCTGAGTCACTCTTCCTTGTGGTTGAGATTTCTTGATCACAGGGGTGGTGGGCTGTGGCACCGAACTAGTAGTGACAACATCCCCTGTCTTATCATATCCGGGATGTCGATTACTAAGGTGCCTTCCCAAATTGCCTTCACAATAAAGGGAGATCATCAGATGAATGAGATAATTACAATGAGTGGTAATATTATCAAAGACTCAAACATGCCATAAGCTTTCTAAAAGCTACATCCATTGACTCAAACCATGGTAAACAGCCACCTGATTACTAAGGTGACTTCCCAATTGCCTTCATGAAGAAGGGGGATCATTAGATGGATGAGAGAATTGTAATGAGTGGCCCAATTATCATAGGCTCAAACATGGCATAAACTTGCTAAATACTGCATGCATTGACTCAAACTGTGGTAAGAAGCCATTTCTATTTTCAGAATAGCAATTTCTAATTACAAGAAACCTAAAGCTCCTTACAAGCACATTGTTATAAATAGATATTATGGTGCCAAAGGATTTTCAATGACAGCACCAAAAGTTTTTTTTTAAAAAAAGCTAGAGAGCACCAAAGTTAAGGGGCAAACTGAAGCATGTCCACAGGATTTACCGGTTGCGGTTGCAATAGAATAACTCTGCCCACAAAACTTGCACCTCCTAGTTTTCCCATCAGGAGCTGTCTCAAAATACTTGAGGTAAACTGATGTCATTGTCTTCTTCCTAGGTTTTGATGTGGGGACAACACTTCCCTTTTCTGAAGAACCCAATCCAATATCTATTGGATCAATATTTGGAATGAGTGCCATATCCATCATGGCTTTGGGTTCCATATCTGCTCCAAAAGCAACGATTAAAAATCATAGATTCATACATAAAGCAGCAATGAAGAATTCAGTATTCGCAAGACTTCCAAGGTAAAATAAACAGATAGCAAATTGAAGACTATTAAATTTAAAATAATGCACGCAAGTCGCAGATCAATATGTGAAGGTACAGTTTCCATCATTTTCAATAATTCAAAATTTCCATTTACCCCATCCTTTTCCAATCAATAAGTCAGGAATTCAACACTCTTGCACAAGAAGAATATGCAAACAAATATATCAACCTAAGAATTGTATCTTACTTCCCTCTTCCCCCAAACAACAAAACACAGAATCCATCAGTCTCCACATTTTTGTAATCCCCACTGCAACCTCTCAGATTAAGTTTACAATCAGTTTGTAGGGTTCATATCATGTATAATTATTCAATCCCAAAAATCGAGATTGCGATTCCATAATTGTATATTTGGCGCCCTCGTGGATGCTACACTTATAGAAGACTGAGATTCCATAATTGTATACAAGTAATTGTAATTGATATGAATGAACACCCAGTTTGTAAATTTTATTTCCAAAAACAATGAACTGAATCTGCGCATTCTGAGCTAAGTACATAACCTAAACACAAGAACAAAGCAATATTTTATCCTAAATCACATTAACAAGTTCGACCGCTGTAAAGCAATATATATTCAGCTCAAATACTCACAAAAAAAAAAGAAAAAAAGAAAAACATATAGGGGTGAGAAGACACCTTTGTAAGTCTTGAAGGTATTGTTTGCATTCCACTCCATTTCGTTTCCAGCTTTCCCACAAATTCTTCCAGTCTTACAGAAATGTAATCCCAACAAAATCAATAATTGCAGCTAACCCAAAAGTCATAGGCAGTGCTGACACTAGAAGAAATCCAGCTTCATTTAACTTCCAAACATAACAATCAAAACCCTGAAAAAAAATTAGAGATTAGAGGTAGTTTAAGAAATGGGTTTTGTTTGTTTTGGGCACAAAAAGTCTGGGCTAGAGCTAAAACGTTGGATAAGTGAATCTGGGTTCTTCTTCTTCACTTTGTTAGACGCTTTGAACTTGCATAGATCAGAGGTGAAAGAAGCAAAAGAAGAGGAGCTTAAGGCAGAGAAAAAAGAGAAAAGAGGGAAGAAATGGAGGGAAAGAAAAGAGATCGGCGCTAGATCTAAGCTTGGATCTAAGCCGATGAAACCAAAGAGAGAGAGAAAAAAAAAAAAAAAGACAAATAGTAGTAACTATAAGAACAAAATCAAATCAGCTTTTACTTTACAGAGCCGCGGAGCGAGTTGAGTCTGCGACGCGGACTCCTATACATCTAAAAATAATCTAAACCCTTTTTTGTTTACATTTTCTTTTGGCTCGGCTGGGTGGGAGTGAAGAAGGCAAAACCAACTCGAGCGAGTGGCTCTGCACGGGTTGATGTACCAGACTCAGGTGCCAAAAAGACCGAGCCAGCTTTGCTCCCCATTTTTTTTATTTAATAATATATATATATTTTGTCTTTTCTTAAAAGTCGGTGGTGGCTGGCTCAAGGTCAGGAGCAGTTGTTGAAGCCTGATGGTTCGATTTGTTGAGCCCCAGGTTGGCCCGCTCCGAGCTAAGGTTCCGAGTCTGGCTCAAACCAAGCACCATTTCAAATCAAACGTTCAAATTTGAAACTGAGTGTGTGACTGAAAGTGAGCGTTTAACTGTAACTCAAAAGCTTACAATTTCTCTATTTTTAGATAAAACAATTATTTCAAATTTGTGTTCATGGATCGGGTCGGCCGAAAATCGGACTCTTATACTATATTAATTAAAAATAAATAAATAAATAAATTTCACTTTTTTACATAAAAAATAATAATCTAAATATTAAAATGTTATATAAAAAATTTCGTGTTAAATCTAAATCTTTTACCTTAGCATAACCTAATACATCCATATAAAAGATTTTATATGCTATTAATGAATTAAATACAATCATTTTGATCATTAATAAATTTAAAAATTTAAAAAACTTTAAAAAATAAATATTCATAATTTTAAAAATATTTATTTTGAAAGGATCTGATTAAGTAATTGTGTAGAGGTATTATACATTGATATTACCTCAAATATAAACTCTTAATTTATTAATTTATTTTATTTATAAAAATTTAAAATTGAAAAAATGTTTAGTAAATAACGAGAACAAAAACAGTGTTTGATAAAGTTATTATAAACATAAATAATACTAATCTAATAAATAAATAAAGATTGAACAACTAAATAAATGAATTATACTTATATTACCTTATTTATATATTTGATAGGAAATATTACCTTATATTTTGTCATATTAAAATATTGATTTAGTATGTAATAATAAAACTAAATAATAATATAATATAACATTTAAATAACATAATTTCATAATTTTAGCAGATTTCTACTAAATAATGAAAAATAATTGTCCACATATACTAATAAGCTCTTTGTCATTTTTCCTATAAATATTTTGCCGATTACTTTTGTATCTATAACAGATTAGGTTGTTAATTTTATCTAATAAAATTATCAAAATAATTGTAATTCAAATTTTAACTCATTTGTTCACATTTATTTAATTTTGTAATTTTATTAGACAAAATTAACAATATAAAATATATGAAACTAAAACTTATTCACAGGTGTTGATTTAAAAAAAAAAAGATATTCACAAAATGTCGTGTAAGAAAAGTTGGAACGACAAAAAATATAAAATGGTTTATCCAAAATTATATTAAGAGGAATTGATTATTGACCTTCGATATAACTTAATGCCAATTAGGTTTTAAGTATACTAAAGCCACAATTATTATAATGAATAATTGTACCAGCTTTTGAAAAGTTAAAACCCAATTGCACAAACAATTAAAGTTAATTTTTTGGGTTACCTGCACCCTTTTAAATAATAAGGACCCTAAAAAAGGTTAAAAGACATAACGAGAGAAATCCAAGGAGTGGAAGAAAACTTGCTTGTGTGAACCAACAAGAAAAGTAAATGTGGTCACATTATTATCACGTGATATAAAAAATAATAAATATTATTTTTATTTAATAATAGATTAAAGATTTTACATAAAAAGTTATTAAAAGATAATCATATAAAAATATGAATCGAGTCAATAATTTAATTCGGAGTAAAAATTAAAACCTAATGAGTGATCACTGTTACCTCTCGTCACCATCTTATATCTGTTTTTATTTTCGTTAATGATAATTAATTAAATGTTAATAATAAAAAATTTTAATTTTTAATTTTAAAATAAAAAATAAAAATATTGATTAAATATAATGAAAAATAAAAAATTTATTTAATTTATAAATGTTAATAAATTAATTAATGAGACAAGTCAGGCTTTATTCTTGGAGAATGGAAGTATAGCGTTTTTTGAGCTTAGAAAGCCCTTAAGTTTTGATTGCGTGACTTACCTAAATAGTGAAAGGAAAAACAAACTAACTAATAAATAAAGTTTTGATTGCGTGCAAGTCATTTTCTTTAATTAATTTGGTTGGTTTGTTGCATGATGATTGTTTTTTATCTTAGGTAAATTCTCTATCTGTGAATTCTTTTTTTTTACTTAATTTTTTTTTGTATTTCGTATTAATAATGTCAAGTTATACAACGAGAGAAAATATTTTCTTCTCTCTTTAATTCTATTCCTCGATTTTTAACGATTCGAACTTAAAATTTTTAAAATTTAAGTTTCATAATTTTAATTATTAAAATATCCTCTTAAAAATGTCTCAACTTGTGTCTAACTCAGCATTGTGATCTCTATTTAAATTTTAAGATATAAAATTTATGAAATTTCAAATAAATAAATAACAAATATATGTAAATTGGTTTGTAGATTATCATCATTTACTTTGTATTAGTGGTGTATAAAATAATAATCTTAAATTTAATAAGAAATGCTCATAAACACATGCAAATGCATATAAAGTTTTATTAATTTTAGGTGGTAATGGATTAGAAACATATTGATGAGATATGAATTTATATTTAATACATTGTCAATTTATAATGCACATACAATAACTTAATTATAGAGTACCATTTTATAAATATGTAAAAGTTATAATTCAAAAAAGAAAAAACTAAAATCATGGGTATTTCATTTTTTAACATTCTCAATTTTTAATTTTATTTATTAACGAGATAACGATATTTGATTTGGTGACAGTGTATAAGATTTATACCGTAATATTGTATCAAATATAAATGCATCTTCGGATATAAGATAATTTTATTTATTCTCTTAACACTCTTTTTCTACCTAACTTTTTTACATCACTCTTTAGTTTAATACCATAGAAGTAATGCATTAATATAATTGCTGGGTACAGAACAATGATAATGACTTGATTAAAACAGTCTTTCACATATCAAAACTAAGCTAAACATTGTTGTATGATGTCAATCTCCATTGTTCATTTGTATTTTTTTTTTTTTTTGTGTGTTCTGTAACTGTATGAGAAGCTGAAATCCTAAAGAACAAACTGTGCCCAGAAAATGTGACAATTAGCTTAAAAACTATGTGCATTTTGGATGTAATCTAAGCTTTTAATGTTCAAGCTCCATTGGTATAGCTCCTCTTTTTCCTGGATTTCCTTGACGACCTCCATATAATTGCAGAAGGGCTTGGACAGATTCGATATGGAATCTTTGGGGTAGGAATATCAGGGACCCTGTAATCAAGATTTTGCAAGAAAATCACCAAGAAAATTACTTGTTTCCTTGTCCCAAGCAAGGGTGCAAGAAAATGAGAAACTTGAAAGGGAAAATTGGTGGGTTTTTATCTTACTGTAATCCGGAAATCTCGATTTGGGAAAAGTCCATGTTAGTTGAACTGTCTAGCCCTGATAGCATTTCTCTGGTCTTGGTCCTCGGTGGTGCCAATTCTGGTTGCTTGATGGCAAGTACTCTGCAGTTGAAGCTATGTGCTATGCTGTCGTGGGCCATGGCCAACCTATGCCGACATCATGCCAAAGAAAAACACTGATTTGAGTTTTGTTACCAGCCCTCGGCTATGGTGCAAAGACACCATGACCAATGCAATCTGCAACCATGATTTGCTGCAGTATTTATTGTCATAATTCATGTTTCCATGAGATTCAAGTCTAATGGTTAACTCTGAATTGGGTAATTTCACTTTCAACTCTAACATTACTCAGTCAATCAATTTCATGGTTGAAAATAAACAAAAAAGAGAAGCGATTGTATGTAAAAATATAGCAAGTATATCCTAATGAGTCTGCTTTCAAACAACTAGCTAGGTTGAGGTTTCCCATAAGAAATCTAGCCTAGTTGACAGTAAACCTCTTGAATCTTTGATCATCCCATGATTTCAGAAGCGCTCCATGCCTTTAGGCTGCAGGGAACTTTCGTCCATTGCTAATTGACAAAGGGAGAAGCATCCCAACAATTACTCAAATCTAGTACTAATTAACATTACCAGCTGGACCCCCAAAAGGGTTTTTGACTGTTTCTTCCAGGCAATGAACAAAGCCACATGCTTGTACGTGCCGGGTTTAGCGAACAATGCCTGAGACTTTCCACCCTAAAGTACAGCCGCCGGGGCCTGTTTTCTTGTGGTCCTTCTCAGCCTCAGGCATCATCATAAAATAATTGGCTATAAGCCTCCAAGTTTTGAACTTGTTTTCTTCTTTATCCTGATAAATAATTGAGTCCCGAAATGGCCTGGAAAGTTACCATGCCTAAGATCTTATGACAGTTTGACCATTTCTTGTACCTTCCTAGAAAGCTCCCCCCAGTCAAAATACCCTGGAAATGGTTTCCCTGATTCACCCCTTCCAGGCTCCGGATGAATCATGGCAACAACGATTAAACAAGGGAAAAAAATCACTGACAAGAAACAAAATTAACTCACTTGTAAAGGAAGCTCTGATCATGGAGACCAACAACAAGAACAGAGGCTCCAATCTCCCGCACCATGGCCAGAATCTTCCTGCCTTCCTGGTCGCCTTCCGTGACAATCATCTCAATATTTGTCTGCAACACAATTCTCTGATTATGGCATATCCGTGAGATAATATGTCACATAAAGAACTTATGGACGAAACGAAAAGAACAGGAAAAGTACTCGAGTTCAAACTCACGTTGAAGAAATTGGAGTTACATATTTCCTTGAAGGAGAGCGCCAGCTGATAGCCTTGCAAGCGAAGCAGCCTTGCTTTCTTCTTGTTCCCGGATGTAGTGGGAGAGAAGACATGAAGGAGAGTTAGCAAATCACCATAGCGAAGTAAGTTGCGGAGAGCCCATTGCAGGGCTGTTCTTGCTACATCTACATCCTCTACTACCACCACTATTTTCCTCACATCCATTCCCTCCCTCCCTCACCTTTCTGATCCCTTTCCCCTCCTCTCCCTCTCCCTCTCCCTCTCTCTCTCTCTAGAGTACAAGTAGAGGGACACTTTTTCTGAGATGGGATTGTGTCAAAAAGCTGAGACAAAAAATGGGAATTGACCTTTTAAGTGAGCCTGGGAACTTTTTGCCAAGACTTGCAATTTCCATAACGTTGATTGGGGTTTATAGGCATGAATTGAATCAAATAATGTCATTTTATTAATAAACTTAAATCTAATACAGAATTATATTGTACTGGATTTAAATTTAACATACTCTTCTTGTATCAATTTTTAAATTTATTTTTTAAAGATATGATAACATTTGATTTAAAAATAATGTACACAATCTCTCTACGTTCAACACATCAAATATAAACCTGCCTGTGGACTACTAGCTCTAATTTCTTTGTCTTTCTATCTCAGATGCCTTTCTCTCTCTAGGTTAGCTAAAATGGCTGGTTAAGAAAATGGCAAGTGATTACTTAGGCAGCTTAACTAAGATATGAAACAACCTAGCAAAATTAGGGTAGGTGGCCGTTGGGACCATTTAATTTACAGCATAAACATGCACCATGTAATTAACTCCTCTTGAATATCATCACCCTCGATTATGTGGCCTTAAATCTCAATTAACTCCATTTTTTAGTTTAAAAAAATGGGAAAAATCAGAAAATCTTTATAAATTAATTGCTTAATCAATCATAATCGACGTCCATAATTATTTGATTTAACAAATTTTTTTGGTTCTTAATTTGAAAAATAAAATAAAAATTGAGTGACAAAATCCTTTTCAATAATTAATGCCTAGTTGAACTCTGTAGGTCCAAAAATATGTCTTTTGATGCCTCCTGATTACCCTTTCTTTTTCTTGATGTTCCAAATACGTAATTTGTTTTATTTGTTCTGGAAAATGATAAGGATGTGAATAGAGACTTACTTATTAATTATTATTATTATTACAAGCATGAAAATTGCCTACAATTTAAATTACGTAATGCTCAATAACTTTTTTTTACCCCGTAAATCTTCTAATTCTTAAAAAAAATTAAGCAAGACATTTGATTTAAACAAAAATCTAGATTTAATTATTAAGGGAATTTTATTATTACAACGGGAAATAAAAAAATTAATTTTTTTATTAGTTTGTGGAAGACTAGTGCTGGCTGCAGGCATGCAAATTTGCGCGTCATTAGCTGACAATGGCCTATGTCCCACGTTGTACGTGGTGATAACATGTTCATTAAAATAACTGAATAATAATAAATTAAAACTTAATAATAATAATAATAATCATGTTATGAAGAATTGGTGACTATTTAGAATAAAAATAATATTTATGAAAATAAAATTTTAAAAAAGATAAATATATTATAAAAATTTAAAATTTTTAGAAAGCGAAGCCCTACTACCCTCCCTTCCGCTAATGGTGTTATTAGTCGGTTTTGTTATCTTGTTTAATGTATAAATTTTATATAATTTCAGTAAATTAAATATTAATTATTTTATCAAATAAAAAAATTTATTTTTTAATATTTTATATTTATGTGATAATAAATAAATATTATTTCTCGATTATAATATTTTAGAAGCTGACGACAAGACATGGAAGCTGGAAGAGAAGTGGTTGTGTTACTTGTGTCGTGGCGTCAGTTCTATTTTGGCTTCATTTGGTCGCCTGTTCTTTTACGTGTCGCAATTGTTGTTTTTTTTTTTTTCTGATTTTTATTTTTCATTTTTTTAAAATTCTTTATTTTCTTTTCTTTTTTAATTACAATCTTGTGTCCACTTCTCTATGTTTCGTCCACTCCGATACCAGGCTTGCAGTAGGTGGGCCCTAATGACGTTTACGGCCCAGTATTCCTTGATTGAGCGTTGCATAAGAATGGGGACGGATAAAGGTGTCTCTTTTTAAGGTATTTATTAATTAAATTCTATTATTTTTTCAAAATATCCGAATTTATAAATATTCGATTTGAATTAATTAAGTATACCGAATCCATTATATTAGATAAGTCACTTAAGATTAAGTTATTTTAAATTTATTGATTAAATTAATAAATTTTTTATTTAAATCTGTTTCAAATTCAAATATAAAATATTTGGATCTTATGTAATTGGGTTCAATAATTCTAAATATTCGAAAATTAAATAACATCACCATCCCTGTTATTGTATGGGTTTCTTTTAAAGCAATTAATCAAACATTGAGGGTGATGATTCAACTCCTTTTGAGATGTGCCAGGATCGTGACCATGTAACCCTGGAAAGAATTAATTAGTTATCCAAGGGTATTTCGAAGGACAGCGGAAGGAGATGGTGGAGTAATAACCCATCCTGGTAAATGAGTTTCTGACCTGCAGTCAGGAGTACAGTAGAATTTTCTGGAAGAAAGAAATCTCTGAACTTGTAGATGGCTTGCTGGTGTTCGATGAAGATGAGCCATGGCGATTGCGTTATAGTGGAACTCTGACCCAAGACCTCGAGGGATTTCCAGCCCTGAAATTTCTCTTTACTACTTCTCTATCCCATTCTTGCTAGATAAAAGGACAAACATTCCATAGCTTCTCCATAATTGAAATAATGGATTATTGGATTAATCATTACAACATCGGATATGATCTTTGATCGAATATATTGTGAGTTTTTCTGAGTTTTTTGAAAATCGATTTTAAATAGGTTTTAAAATTATATTTATATGTTATTAAGATAATTATATAAATTATTTAATTAGAGTTATGATACAATACTATTATCTAGTTAGACTATTACACAGTTAGTTAGAATTAGATTAGGAAAAGAATTAAGCTTAAGATAGGATTAGGATTAGGATTAATGGTATATATATATACATACACATACATTGGTAACATTTAAAAAAGGAAATGGCTTCTTGTTTTATGAGACTGGAAGGTTTCTTCCCTACTGTTTCCCGATCAGCAAAGCGATCATCAAATGCCCCTCCTATCCCTTCTTCTTCGTCTTCTCGTTTCTATAGCTATGGCTTCCCTCTCAAAACGAATTCGTTTTCCGTATCCCACTCTCCTTTCACCACCAAAGCTTCTTCTTCTTCTTCTTCCTCCACCCCCATTGTCGAGCCTGAAGGAATGAAGATAAGTTCAGTTCCCACAAAGCCGATTGAAGGGCAGAAGACCGGGACAAGTGGGCTTCGGAAAAAGGTTAAAGTTTTTATGCAAGAGAATTATCTTTCAAATTGGATCCAAGCATTGTTTAATTCATTGCCACCCGAGGATTACAAGAATGGAGTCTTGGTTTTGGGAGGTGATGGACGATACTTCAACCGTGCAGCTGCACAGATAATTATCAAAATTGCTGCCGGCAATGGTGTTGGCAAAATATTGGTTGGCAGGGAAGGAATTATGTCCACACCAGCTGTTTCTGCTGTAATTCGGAAGAGGAAGGCCAATGGTGGATTTATCATGAGTGCAAGCCATAATCCTGGAGGCCCTGAATATGACTGGGGTATCAAGTTTAATTACAGCAGTGGGCAACCTGCACCTGAATCCATCACTGACAAGATATATGGAAACACCCTTTCTATTTCTGAGATTAAAATGGCTGAGATTCCTGATGTTGACGTTTCTCGTCTGGGGAGTTACAAAGTATGGAAACTTCAGTGTCGAAGTTATAGATCCAGTTTCTGACTATCTGGAATTAATGGAGAGTGTGTTTGATTTCCAGCTCATCAGAAGCCTTCTCTCAAGATCAGATTTCAGGTTTGTATTTGATGCCATGCATGCTGTTACCGGTGCATATGCGAAACCCATCTTTGTGGACAAGCTAGGAGCCAGCCCCGATTCTATATCGAATGGAGTGGCTCTGGAGGATTTTGGACATGGTCATCCAGACCCTAATCTTACATATGCAAAGGATTTGGTCAACACCATGTACAGTGAGAATGGACCTGATTTTGGGGCTGCAAGTGATGGGGATGGCGACAGAAACATGATTCTAGGTAAAAAGTTCTTCGTTACTCCTTCAGACTCAGTTGCAATCATCGCTGCCAATGCACAAGAAGCAATCCCATACTTCCGGAATGGTCCTGTGGGTTTAGCTCGATCCATGCCAACTAGTGGTGCACTCGATCGTGTTGCGGAATTATTGGGTCTTACCTTCTTTGAGGTTCCCACCGGCTGGAAATTCTTTGGAAATCTTATGGATGATGGGAAGCTGTCAATCTGTGGTGAAGAAAGTTTTGGCACTGGTTCTGATCACATTCGCGAGAAGGATGGCATATGGGCTGTCTTAGCATGGCTCTCAATTATAGCATATCGAAACAAAGACAAGAAACCAGGGGAGAAACTGGTGTCTGTCAGTGATGTTGTCAAAGAACACTGGGCAACATATGGAAGAAATTTCTTCTCTAGATATGATTATGAAGAATGTGAATCCGAAGGTGCTACTAAAATGATTGAATACCTTAGAGATCTGGCCTCTAAGAGTAAGGAAGGAGCCAAGTATGGAGATTATGTCCTTCAATTTGCTGATGACTTTGCATACACTGATCCTGTGGATGGAAGTGTGGCCTCAAAGCAAGGTGTTAGATTTGTTTTCACCGATGGTTCAAGGATTATATTTCGCCTGTCGGGAACTGGTTCAGCCGGTGCTACCATTCGAATCTACATCGAACAGTTTGAACCAGATGTTTCTAAACATGACATGGATGCCCAGGTCGCACTGAAGCCATTAATAGATTTGGCATTGTCTGTGTCAAAGCTGAAGGACTTCACAGCAATGGAGGAACCTACAGTCATCACATAATTGTATTTATGTACAACTATTTACTAATAAATCATATTTATAGGAGAATATCGAAATCCACTCTCTCACCTATTGTTACTATTTGGATTATTTAAACATTGGTTAATTCTCGCAACATATAAATATACTCTTTAACTCTAGTTAAGTTTAAGAATTAGAAGCAAACTGCTCATCAATAATCATATACTAATTAATGAGCTAAATGCTATGATGCAAGACATAAATAATTACTTGATAAAATAGTATTTTTAATCATCCGTTAAGAAATTTGCTTCTCTCGAAATAAGGCTAAGGCTTAATCACTTGATTGAGTGGTATTCCTAGTGAAGCAGCAATTAATTACAAAGTAGAGAATAATGATAAAATTTGAGGAGATACATGTTCATGCTGCTAGGTGCCTCCACTGCTTCTTACTTAGTTCCCAATTCCATTGATCATTGCTCCATTATTAATTTGCTGCAATTCATTCTCACCATTTTACACCTATTGCTTTCATAAACTCATTTTTTCTTAAAAAAACAAAATAAAACAATTTTCTTGTCTCAATTAATTTCAAATAAAATCATATTTCTTTCTTGTACTTGTCAAATCCGAATCCAATCCAACCTAGTTTGAAATCCAAAAAAATCTAAAGTCCTCACCAGCTCTAACTCAAAATGATCCAAACCCAAATGATTTGAATCCAAAACAGCTTGAATTTAAATTGATTTTCCTTTAAAATTCAATAATGTGAATTCAAAATAAACCCGACCTAATTAATCCAAGAATTAAACCCAAATGATTTGAATCCGAAAATGATCCGAACCTGAAATGACCTATATCTAAAATGATCCAAAGCCAAAATGACCAGAATTTCCTTTGATCCAAAATGACAGTATCGTTGCTCAAACATTATATATCTTCTCTAAGAAAAGAAAGAAACAGGAAAGAAAAAGAAGGGCAGCCAACAAAATTACCAAATACAACCTTATAGAACTGTTGGTAATTAGCACAGAAAGGTTGAATCCCAGCATGGCAATGCAGGAAATGCAACAACTTTTACCTGCTTTAAAATCAATTAGCTAAGATGGATTAGCCTAAGGACTTTTTCGCATAGAATTCATAATGATTCATTACAGGTCAGCTGGCTTGTTGCTTTAGCACTGGCAAAACCATTACAAGCATTAAGTTAAATTCCCAATTTCTTGTTTCTGCTAGATGCCCTTTGTTAGATCCTATGCCTATCATAACTACATTTAAAAGAGCTAACTAGGTCACACGACTCCACACAGCCCGTCCCTGGCCTCTCCCACCATGTTCGTATCCCCTTCCATATCTAGAACCCTGTGACCAGCCACCGTGCCCTGCTCTCCGACCACCACCTCCACCACGATTAATTTGGATACCGCCAAATGTCTGAAACATCCATCATCAGGCAAAAGTCAAAATCAAATAACCAAGCATAAATCTAACAGTGGAACAGACCATGAGAGCAAACTACCTCTGCATCTAATTTCTTCTGCTCAGAAAACTTAGACCTTCCTTTCTTTGGCTCACGATCAAATGTACTTGAAGAAAGAGAATCAAAAAACTCATCCTTAGCATACACAGGCTGTGAAACAGAGGGCAAGAAGGTGTTACCATAAACGAATAGAAACCAGATTAAACATTGCTTAAACATATATAACAAAAATTAGAGTAACAACCAATTCTAGCAATCTCACCTTTATGTCAGCTTTTAGCAGTACTTCTGCATCTTCATGTTGTCTATCATCTTCCTGACTATCATCTGCATCCCCATTGTCTTCTGATACACCTTTACTACTTTTGCCAAATTCATTCCAGACCTCCTCTTTGTTGAATTTCTCATTCATTGCCTCAAAATCAAAATCCTTAGGGTACTCGGTAACAGAGCGTGAAATCTACAAATCAAAACATTTAGCAATTATAATAGCTAAACATAAATTTGAGGATGATCTCTTCCTCTTAATAGGCATCTCTCAAAAACAGTAAAAAGGATAGAGAGGATTGGAAGAACAAAGTGATCTTCTCTATAATAACCTGAGCCTCTTTAGCAGTTCAACTGCATGTCCATTTTTTCAAACCTAAAAGAGTCGGTTCAGCTTCAACATTTTTCCTTTTTCTAAACGCAAGATGCCCTACTGCAGTCTTATACAAGTGGAATGGGGGTACCAGTTTGGAACATAAGGTGTGTGGAATGTGGGATTGAGGATGCCTGTGTCAATGGAATTTAATCTGAGTGTAGAATTTTGAGCCCACATGAAACCAGAGGAAGTTAGAGAATCAGGACATCTGGATCCAGTATTAGATAATTTATTTTCAGCAAGTTTTTTTACCACAGCTTTGCTTCAAATCCTATGTTAAGAAGTTTGATTATTTTGAACAACGCATACTGAAAAAGCAACATTGAGTCAGAAAAGATCCCAAAAATATTGCCATATAGCATAGATTAATAATTGCATAATTCAAATTTAGTGCTGAAAGAGTTGTATGGCTTAGACTTTCAATTTGAGGGGAAATCTTTCTAATTAACCAATTGCTTATTAATTGATCATTCCCTCAACAGTTTAATTCTATTCCAAGCTTTATTGTCTCTGATGCAAGTAAAATATCATATTAATTAGTAGGCTAAAGTTTTGGCCTTTCAGATCCAATGACAGGTATAAGTTTCTAAAGTGTTCTGAGCTACTAATTCGTAATTTAAAAAAAAAAAAAAAAGGAAAAGAAACCACAAAAAACACATTTATTACCCTGTTTGTTCTTCCTTGCGCACTGCCCCGGCTACCATAATAAGGGCGAGGAGCAGTTCCATTCATCTAGGAGATTAAGAATCCACATAAAATTTATCAAAATACGGAAAGTCAGTTAGAAGACAATAACTGTAAGTTAAAAGGAAAACAAATGGAGTACTACCTTTTCCATTCCCCCTGTGTGGCTTCTGTTACTGGGTTGAAAGTGTGATGCAGTTCCATACAACTGAAAGGGAAAATGAGGTAGCACAAAGACATATAATGGAGTTCCCATGATATATAAGTCCATCAGAGGTAAAGTGAAGTTCTGTAACTCAAAGAAGCTAAAAGAATTACCCCATTTCTTCTCCCCCTTACATGGACCTTATTAGTGTTGTGAGACTGCAAAGTAACTCTATTGGACTGGAAGGTATATAGAACAATTCCAAACAAATATGTGAAAATGTAAATGATTGACAGAAGGTAAATACCAATATTCATAGAATATAAAGAATATAAACTGTATTTCCTCATTACATTGTTTTCTCTTTCCTCCACATGGCCCTTAATAATTCGGTGAGTCTGTGACGTGGCAACATATGGCTGTAAGGAAACAGCATGGGAGCAAAGATCAAACGCCATATCATGAACATAATATAACAAAAGCTGAACTGAAAGACAGTAAATATTGAATATACATGAAGAAAAAAGCAAGAAGTTGGAAAATAGGAAACAGAATAATTGTACCTAATATATTACAGAGATTTGGCACATTCAGATTAGTGAATAAAAGGAAATAAAAAAGGAAGAAAAACTAAAGCAATCTCCATTAGTTGGAAATTGAAAAATTCATGTAGTCATGTAAATGTTCAAAACAGACGATTAACCAACAAACCCTAAACAATTAATCATGTTAACCAAAAACAACAATAAGTAGGAAGCAAAAGCAAGGCAATTAATTATCAAAAAGAAAATTGACACAAAATTGGATATAATAACACATGTTTATCCAGAAAATATGATAAATAAATAAGTAAAATGGGTTAACCCAAATCCTCTAATTGATCCCCAAATAATCATGCAGAATAGTAGATGCAAGAGAGAAATTTGCATAAGTAGCCCTAAGAAATATTGCAAAGGAAAAGAAAACCATACCCAAAGGACTTAAGGAAGAGTGGCTTAACATTAGGCCAATTAACAGGACAACACAAGACACCTCAATCATTCTGTGTATTAAGGATATTTATTAAGAATTATATTATTCCCCCGCCCCGCATGCGAAAAATAAATAAATTCAGAAAAGAAGCCAGTTAACCTCATGTATGAGTTGCTCAAATTTGATTTAATAACATGGTCAAAATAGCAGCTTCAAAATTGATAGGTATTCATGGAATTTAACACTCCAGTATATATTCAGTTAAAAACTAAAATTTAACCTATCAAAATTTAAGAAAAGCAACATCAATGTGCCTAAATGCAGCTTCAAAGATTAAAGAAGATTGATACATTACCCCATTTCTTCTTCCCCAAACAAGCCCCTTGTCATGGTGTTGAGAATCCAAAGAAGCTTCATTCATCTGTAAAAGCAAAATGCATCAGGATTCCAAATCACAGTTTAATTGCAGAATGAAAATACCATAATATATATAGAAGCAGTATGTATTATGTGTAGCCAAAAGTAGAGAAGAAAAATATCTGCATACGTAGGATATTAAGAACAATAACCCTGAGAAATATCTAAGGTAGCTACAATGCACGCATGCACAGACGCAGAGATGTATCACTAACATTTCCAGATTGACAGTGCACCACTCGAATACAGTTGTTATCTTACTGATCTTGACATTGGGAAAGACAATGAAGAAATACCTTTCCGGATGATACTGATGCTGTGGGCAAAATTGGTGCCTGAGCCTCGTCTGCATCTGTTGACAGTGGTTCTAATGTTGATGTTTGAACCACCTCAATATCTTTCTGAGCAGTTTGGAGGGGAAGAGATGAAGAAAGTACTGTGGGTGGACTAGTGGGTGCGGACTGCAAAAGCTGGCCTTGGGTCACTAGAGAAGGAGTTGGTACCTCAGGATGATTTGAGCCAGATGTCCCAACAACAGGAGGTTTAGCTGTGGGCATATTTGGATAAGAGGAAGTGGAGCCAAGAGTTGATTTAGATTTCTCACCGAATTGAAGAGCAATATTATTTGTATCCACAGAAGAAGTCAAGGAAGATGCTAATGGCAAGTTAGAACTCAATGTTAAACCAGGAGCATTAGGGTCATAACATGCAGTGTAATTTGATGCTTCATTAGAAACTAATGAAGCAGCATGAATAGGAAGCTCAGAGGGCAAAGCAGAGGAAGAGATTGATACAAATGTAGAGTTTAGGGTGCTAGCACCTGAAGGTGGCAGCACTGTGTGGTTCTGGGAGCTAGCACTTGAAGGAGGCAGCATTGTGGAGTTCTGGGCGCTAGCACTTGAAGGTGGAAACAATATGGAATTCTGGGAGCTAGCACTTGAAGATGGAAGCAATGTAGAGTTGAGGGAGCTAGCACTAGGTGGCAGTAAGAGATGAGGAATTTCTGGCAAGTGTGTTGCACCACTCGGAATAGATGCATCTACGGTGGAATGTTGCGTCTGCTGTATCCCAGGTGATGCTAACAAGCCAGGTGGTGGCCGAAGCAAAGACGGCTGTAAATAAGAATAACCTCCTGAGGGCCCATTCAATCCTTGCCAATACATTGGCATAGTATGCTTGTTGCTGTTTACAGTGGGAGGAGTTGAAGAACCCCAAGAAACCATATGTCCCACAGGCTGATATTGAGGCACACTGCCTTGGAAATTTGAACTTGGAAGTGCCAGCTGTGAATTGGAACTAAAACTTGTCATAGAACTAGTACTAGAATGTGGCAAGCTTGAAGATGCAGCAGGATGTTGATAATGAGACTGCAAAAGGTGTTACATTAAATAAATTATTCTTCATCTACAGCACAATGGGTACAAAACTTTCTTGTTTAAATTTCATGCCTGAATGATAGCAGGATCATCAGGTATGGCTGCCACACTTTGCACAGACAGTGAAGACAAAACTTGCAAATCCTGATAGAGCAAGGACAAAAGGTACAACTCAGAATCCACTCAAGGTGTAAGTCCATAAAACAAGATAAAACACTTACAGATTTAGGCAAAATTATTATTCTCAAAAAAAAAAAAAAGAGCAAGAATTAAAAACCTATCATATCTATTACAATCTCAAAACCACAGTTGCCGATAAGAATGCAACCAGAGTATTAATTATACAGACCAAGTTACAAAGTTTCACCTAATTTAACACCATCTTACAGCTACAAAATAGAATTCTATGACTATGGACTCAGTACATTCCATGCAGAACACAGACCACATACGAAAGGCAATCTACTCAAAGAGCCTGTCACCTGAAAACATAGGCTCTACGCTGTGAACTTAGCCTCTTGTGCAAACCCTTAAAACCAGAATCCACTAATATCAAACAGTACATAAGAGACAAAGCTGTTCTTTATTTCCATGTTCAAACCCGACCCGAATTGTGTTTACCAGGGAAGAACACTGCTTGCTAAATCTCTAAACAATTTTTCTAACTTCCATTACAAAACATCTCAAACATAATTTCCACAACCCAAAGTGAAAAACTAATTATTGTTAAACTTCCAGTAATAATAACTATTACCAAAGTGTCAGTGCCATTATTTATTATACCTTAATGTCGCTTCCTCGGAAGTATATGTAATCATAAACTTTGTCGCTTGGAAGAACCTGCGGCCCATCCTTCTTTCGTCCCTCCGTACCAAAAGATCTTACTGCAAGGAAAAAAGGAAATGCAGATATCATCAAATTCCATTTCTTATAATCTTCGCAATTTGATGCAAAAATGTGATCGATTCTTTCCGTCACAGAAAAGAAATCCCGAAACCATTTCTTTCCTTTCTTTTTCTTTATTAAAATTATAAAAGAAAGATACCCAAATTAATCGTACACTGCAAAAGGAAGAAAGGAAGGGGAAGAAGAAAGAATGGGGAAGCAAAACGCACCGTTTTTGAGGCCAATGGAGGATTCGTGAGGGTTGATACGGAAAAGAACGCCTTCGTACCGGATTTCGGACTTGGAAATAAGGCTTATGAAGCTTCCGACGTAGGAATCCGCTGATTGGGAAGCCTCTGTCGTCGCCATTTTCTCTCCTTTTTAACGGAAAAAAAAAATTAAGAGAAAATGGAAACAAAAGCGTTTCTTTCTCTTTCGTAAATACACAGAGATATAAAAACAAAAACGAAAGTTGTTTTTGGCGCAGTAGTAAAGTTCTTTGCATAAGCCCAAGCAGCAACTATATAATTAATTTAAAATATTTAATTATTATATAATTGATAAATTTATATAAAACTTTTTTATTATAAAACATATTGATTACCTATTAATTTCATATAAATAAAAAATAAAAATATATAATTAATGTTAATTAATTATAAAAATAAACATATTGATTATCTAAAACTTCAATTTATATTTAGTGACATGGAGAGTTTTCACAAGTAAATGATGATATTATCGACATATCAGAGTAAACATAAAAGCTATCTTAGACCTATTATTTTCATCACTTATTCATGGATTTATAAATATTCTAACATATATGTTTGTTTCCCTTCCTCACTGAGTTGATGATCATTGAATCTGTGAAACTCACTCCCATAAATTATTATACAGATAAACAAATAGTTAGGGATATCATTAGCGAGATACTCTCTCCAGCTGTGTAGGTAAATGGCATTTCCTAACTTTCTCTTGTGTCATTCCACTGTCAAGTCGTCCAATCACTTTCAATTTAAAGAAATGTTGTATTTAAATATATAAACATGGGATATTCCATAACTTATCAAACATATTTTTTGAATTGAGAATATGGACTCGTGGATCTAACATTGTGCAGGCTGATGAACCATATAGAGATATATCATCAAAACAGGGAGAGTCAACTGCTCCAGCCAACTCAGCCAGGAATATTAGTTATTAAGACAACTACTTTACGCATAACATGCAATTTCAAGAACTTTCGAATTGGCGCAAACTTTTTCATCCATAAATTACCTTTAAACATAGTATGATTACAAATGCGAAAACTGGTTCCATGCAAAAGAAATTTTTAGTTCTTTAACCATAACCAAAGTTTGCTAGGTTCTACTAAAAGCCAACACCCTTCACTTCTCCTGGAGTTGCTTGCAGGGTATTATCGCCTTTTCCCAAAACTAAAACCCGACCTGCAAAATCCACAGCAAAGATTGCGATAAAAGTCAAGGAGAAACTCGTTATGGTGCAAAACTGTGAAGTTATTTGTCAACTTGCCTTCACCGAAAATAAAAAAGCACTAATCTCCTATCATTTCATCTGTGAACTAGTAAACCAAGAGCAAAAAAATGGAAAAAAAAAAGAAAAAGGAAGGATTATGCCAATAAGCCACAAGATAACCTAAATTTAGATTCATCCATGCATGGGACAGTCACCATTCATCAGCAGAAAAGAAAAAAAAAATCGAGTGAGATGATATTGTTCTCATAGGCACAGCTGTGACCATTTTGAATATTATAATGTAGGATCTATACCTTTTACTAAGGTTGCAAATAGAATAACAAACCGATTTGAATATATATAACCCACAACCTATGTAGAAGAGTAATGCTATTAAACTTTTTTCGAAGGAAAGTAATACAAGTAAAATTTGATGTGCTTAAAAACAGAACAAAAGTCAAAACGCATTCATGGGGTCAACAAACCAAAAAATTAATGTTCAATCATCAAAACCACTCGCCATTTTGACCAATAGTGACACATTAGAATGTTTGGTTTTGTCAAGTGGGGAAATAAAACATGGCATGACATGTTAATCAGAAACAAATTCTCATTACTCATGTCAAAATCCATATTAAAGCACCAAAAACCTCTTAGGATAAAAAGAGAATCTTGAGAGAATAAGTATAAAGTTTTTTTTTTTGGTAGTAAATACTCAATAGAGCAAGTAACTAGTTCAGTTCAGATATTTTCCTGTCCATCCTTGGAGCATATTAAAATAAAGAATGAAAGATATAATATACATACCATTTCGACGAATGGAAACCTCTCGAATCCGACGAACCAGACCAGTGATTGGGTCAGTGAAGATTTTTGTCTCCAGATTTCCCTCCAAATATAAGGTCATACTACATCACCCAAATGGAAAAAAATAGGGAGAAGAATATTAGAACCTAGATCAAGAATGAAGACAATCAACAGCTGATATAATCATGACAAGGAGTTGCAGTCATTAGAATATAAGGCCATGCTCAAAACCAGATTACAATATCGTTCAATATCCCACCCATCTGAAAGGACTGATTAGACTCTTCATTTTAAATTTTATACATTAACAGAACCAATGACCACAAGTGTTGATATTAAAAACAAATCTCTATGGAAAACAGGTCTGCTTAGAAATGATCCAGCAAAGTCTCCGCACTCAAGAACATTCAATACACAAAGCCATTCATTAAGCAATCTTTCAAAACCAACTATTCTCTTGGCATTGACTGGCTAATGAGCAATGGTTCTCCCAAGACTCCAGACGTTTGGCTTTGACCATCTAATTAGTCAGTTCACAGTCATTTGACGATACAGTGCATAGCATCTTTTAAATATGTTCTGAGTCATATATCCATGCTGATAAAAGGAAGATATTTTGCTAACGACAACCTTATGATGCAATAAAGGAGTCATTACTAGGAAAATTCTGCATCATTCGATTATCTTCAATGTCAACTTAATCCTCATTCTTGTACTTACCCTTCTCATGCATTTCATACTCATTAAGGATGGCTTAGCCTGCAACAGTTTCAATAAAGGGACTATCCAATTCTAGATGTAAATAGATTTTTTACGCTCTCTGAATTTGGTAGTGGATAACTGCACAGTTATCCAAGAATTAGCTATAACAGAGCATTGCAAGACAACTTCTTCAAAAACAAAATGCCTAATAACTTTAATGAATTGGTCATGTCAGAGCATCCAGCCATCGTTTACAGAATGCTTCTGTTCCCTACATCAAGGCAATCCCGTTCATTGACCCCTGTGCTAACTTTTGCAGATAACAAGGGTCATTGTTAGAAATGGCGGTAAGGAATGAAACTCAAAGGGAGAAGAAAATGGACATCATCCAAAACCAAAAGAAGCATTTCAGCATATTAAGTAATATGAAAGAAGCTTAGAATAAAACCTCACCCAGGCACAACATGTTTCATGAGGAGCTCTCCCAACTTCTCTTGGTAAACACAAATTCGATGCCACTGAACAGCACAGCGGTTGGCATACTCCTGCGGTTCCTCATTCTCGTACGGCCTCCTGTTGTTGCGAATCCCACCTGTCGCCACTGAAAACATTGTAACCGCCAATCCATTCTTCAGTTTCTTCTGCACGGGGGTCTGCCCTACCTGTCCGACCAATATTGCCTACAAAAAAAAAAAAAACAAAACGTCCAGAACCACTCTGAGTTAACGTTTGGAACACAGCTCCAAAACAAAATATTTCAACCTCTAACAGCAGCTGCGAAATGCCCATATTAAACTCAAAAGGACAACTGTTTGAATATTCATCCAAAATTCCAGAAACCCAAAAAAATCCATACGACTTCCTTTTAATTTAGCTACTGCCAAAAGCTTTCCTAACAAAAAGTTTCGAATTTGAAGAATAAAGTTAAGAAGAAAAGAACCCAAAACCAGTAGGGTGAAATTGACTGCACCTTATAAACGCCCACATCGAGGCCATTCTCAAGCGAGCCATCGTATAAGCGTCTGTGGGAGTTGGAGTCCTTGTAAGATTCCGACGGCGTTGAGGGCTGAGATGGAGTTGAGTAGGGAACTGAGTCACTGTCCGAGTCGGAGCTCGTAAGGAGCGTGAGCGAGAGTGAGATGGAAGAGAGTGTGGGTGTAAGAAGAGGCAGTTGAAAGTGTTGAGGGGTTTTGGGTTGCAGAGAAGAGATCGATAAGCAATTCTTGATAACTGCCATTGATTTCGCCATTTTTCCTTTTGGAAAGAATATCAAAAGGAAATGGAAATTCTGATTGGGGTTTTAGAGTGGCTTAAACCTAAGTGACATGAACTCAACTCAATTACAGTATATGGTACAGTGCCGTGAAATGCATAAACTAATTAATTTTTACGTCATATTTATGATTAATTAAAACTCACAATTTTGTAATTAAAAATAAAAAATCGTGAAAAAAAAGATAAAAATAAGAAAGTAAAAGGAAAAATAAATAATAAATGGATATACTAATCTTTTTGTTTAAATATTTTATTTAATAAAAATACAAATAACAATCTTCAAATTCTATTTATACAATTATAAGCATAATTATTAGAAGTAGACTGGATCCAATAATTGCTAGTTAATGTTAAGTGTCGAACTTTAAACTCAATTTCGTATAATTTTAAATTTTAAAAATAAAATTTAAATAAATTTTAAAATTATAAAATTAATAAAAATAAAAACAAAGAAGACAAAGCTTTTGAGAAATATAATATTTTGAATTTCACTAAAAGGTGTGAAGATATCTATTTATAAACTGATAGTCTTTTTTATGGATAAGTTTAAAAAGACATTTTAGGAATCACATATAACATTTTTACTTTTCATATTAACTTAATAATATCTATAAACGGATATGAAAACTTAATTGAATATAATAAAAAATAAAAATTTATTTATATTTTTTAAGTAATGTATGAGCCTTTTTGAGTATTATGTTTTTTTTTTTAATCTTTTTCCTTTTAATAAAAGAAAAAATCCGGAAATCAGGACCTCATGTTCTAACTCAAGCGATGGCCCATAGCAGGCTCAGCGAATTGGGAGTATGTCTTAGGCACCATATAAAAACAAGGCATTTCTTGGATTTTGGATGGATTGATTCACCATTTTTCTTATCCTCAAAAATCTCTGCAAAGAGAAGCATATCAAACAGAATTTCATCTGCAGCAGCAGTAACAGCAGAACTCTCTTGAGGCAGTGAAGATAGAATCCCAAAAGGAAAGGAAAACTGTTAAAAGCAGTGAAATAAGCAGAGAAATGTTACAGAGCCCAAAATTTTTACAATCCTACCCACCATTACTTCACCCTCCAACTGCACCAGCTCCCCTTCCACAACTCCCTACCTTTCCTGCTTCCCCTTCTTCCCCCATTCTGAGACAGTTCAAATTATCAAGGCGAGAGCTTACAATTTCCGGCAACTCTTCACTGCTTCTCCTGTTAGGTTCCCAGGCTCTGGAACAACACTATCCATCCAAGGCTCAGGCTGTAGAAATTCCAACGGAAGACAATCGACAGGAGCAGAATGTTAACACTACTAGTCTTGATTGCAGCAAGAAAGTTTCTACCAAACGAGCTTTTCTTGATATAGCCATTGATGGAGAGCCTGTTGGTCGCATTGTTATTGGACTATATGGGGATGATGTTCCTGCTGGGGCTGGCAGGTTTAGCAGTATAGTTAGTGGAGCTGCTGGAATTAGCTACAGAAGGAAAGAGTTCATTAAGATCATGCCAACTACGTGCAACATGGTGGGTTGAGATCTTTCGGTGTTGATGCCGAGCTTGCGAAGAGAACTGGAAGCAGTCTGGGTCCTGAAAATCTGAGGGAGGAGTGGAGAGGTGTATGACGAGTGTCCAGGAGTAAAGAACTTGGCTGGATCGGTGAGCATCATCGTCAGGGATCCTCTAAACCGCCTCCGAAACTGAATTGGTTGCTCGAAAGGGGAAGCTGGAGGTTGATCAGGAAGAGATTGGAACAGAGCCGAATGGTACAGAGTTTGTGATTGCTATCAAGGATTCACCAGAACTGGATGCTTCAGCTCTCGTGGTTGGGGAAGTCTTGGAAGGAATGGAGGTTGCAAAGAGAATTGGACAGGTCAAGACTGTGCAAGAGAACACCGGTTCCCCTTATTTCAGGTATGCTTTTCAATCATGGCAATATTCATGGTGCTCTTCTTAGCAACTTCATAAAATAGCATGTAGACTTTGGAGCTAAGAACCCAATAAATGTCATGACTCTGTTATACATTCATCTTAAAAAGAAAGTGTTCTATGTAACTCTATTCTTGTTCTTCCAAATTCAACGATTTCAAAGAAAAAAATAACAAAGAAAAGTAAATTTCATCTAAATTCTCAAAATTTATTAATTTAATTTAAGTTCGTTATATTTGAAAATGAACAACATTTCGGATCAAAACAACGAGACCTCCATTAACAGATGTGTACTTGTTTTTGTTGAGCAGGGTGGCCAAGCTAATAGGTGATAAAAGAGCAGTCGTGGCAGAAAGAGGCTTCAATCGCCCCTACTCGAAGGTGCTCATCACAAACTGTGGCTTGATGGACTGAACCATATCCCATTTGCATATTGCTCATATCCCTTCAATTTTGAGTGAAGAGTGACCTGTTCTATGCAATAAACTAAGTATTTCTACTTCTCAACATGTCAATCCAAAAATTTGATTGAAACTCATAAGCTGTAGTATGGCTGTCAATGGGATTTTAAGCTTTAATCTCAAGCAGTAATTTGGCTGTAAATAGAGGATGGGGGACTAAGACAACCACAACAATAGATATTAGATACAACATATTTTAGGTTTGAAGAAGGGTGGAATTGAGATACATGATTGCCATCCTAGCATACACATGAAACAAGGGAAGTCGAATCTCCGGTATCTTTGGACATTCATGATACACCGGAATAAAAGTACAAGCAGCAATTTTAGCTTGATTCCTGGGTTCTTTGGTCTTTTGGCTATAGGAGACGTGAACAGCTTTCTAACTGATGCAATGGGATCATCAACCTGCAGAATAAAATCCTCTAAAGATTATAATAAAGCAATGGACAGTATTTGATCGAACACAATTAATTTTATCTTAAATGTTGACATATATCTGGATTCATCAAACGGAAGAGGATATCCTTCCTCAATCACCATGTATAAGCAACAGTTCCTGTAATCAAAGAGCTGCTGTCCGTGTCTCAAAACCTAATTATTTTTTATTTCAACAGATTCGAAATATAGAGTAGGATAGAGGTCAAGTAGGAATAAGCAGTATAAATAATTAAAAGTTAAAACCAACAGCAAACATACAAACTAGTATCAAATACTTCCATTTTAGCACCAAAAATATGGTAACACCTCCTTTACTTGAGTAGAAGTAAAATTTTAACTTACCTTAATCAGAGAAGCAGATGAAGTAGAACATGTAGGTGAAGAACGAGGAAAATTTTTCCCGCCTAGCAAAGCAGATAATGTTTGTTTCCATCCAGGTGTGCTGCTACCTGCTGATGCAATCCATGGACAAAAGTGTCTGTGCTGCCTTATTGGATCAAACTCTGTTATCTTATCCATGCACAGTTGCTTTAGATCCTTTCCTGCAAAATGGAGGTAGCAGTTTATAAAACCACCCTTAGATTTAATGACAAAATCTCATAGAATCAGACTATCAGAGAAAGATAGGTATGTAACAATTACAAATGCCACAAACACATAAACCAGCTACATGCTATATATCAAGAAGGTTACACTTTCACAATTAACCACCTAGACAGCAAGATTCTTATAAGGGGGCATCCGAGCATTTGACTCATTGGTTGGTGCATGATTTCCCTACTTAAAGAGCAGGGTTCAAATCTCTTCCCAACCCCCCCCCCCCCCCCTCCCTCCCCACAAAAAAAAAAGGTTCTTATAAGGCGGGAAAATAGGAAAAGAAAATAATTTTTCATGCAGCTAATGGATCAGCCTTCCAGGCAGCACTGAAACTGAGAAAGATCACAAAGCTTCTAGCTGCTCTAACGACGGATTTCTAGTATAACATATTTATGCATTACTAGCAAACCAAGGAGAAAACTTGAATTCAACTCTGGCTAAGTTACACAACAAGACACTATTGCAGCTTTAAACATTCCAGAGATGGTATTGTGAATGAACATCAACATGCCATCCCAGTGGCAATGAAGTGCTTGAGTGCAATCCAAGTCAACAATTGCCACATGATTCTTGGAGCACTATCTTCCATCAGTCCAGTAAGAACTTGAAATGCTCCAATAGCAGATCCCTCGATAAAAAATAGATCAAAGAGAAATGATATTAAAGTCCATCACCTCAAAATTTAAAGCAACCTATAAAGATAACCTAAACTGCCACCAGCACCGTAACCTAAGCCTCATTTCAATCAAGTACTGTCTTTGAATAATCATATATCGAGAAATGTATATGTTGATGGCTATGTTTCTTTCCATATATGCATCAAGGCACATGTTTAGGAAGATTCTTCTACATGACAACCCTAGCACGTCGTCTACCCATCCAACAAGTGATCTATCCTCTCATCTTGTACTTGAATAACTAGAGGGAGAGTGTTATTTCACAAATGGTGAAAGTGTTATTAGTAAAGCCATTGATTTTTAACTAGGTGCTTGGTTGATCAAAAGAAATTACAGAAACCATTTTGGAATCTATAGAAAAAGCGAAAAACTAGACTCTAGGTGTTTAACTTAACTAAGTGTATAAGAAGCATGAATAAGTTTATAATTGACAAGATATGTTGGAAACAAATAAAACTTGGCTTCCCATACTCTCATAAATCTAGGAAGATAACTTTGGTCTCTTTGGGCTTTTCTGTACTTCGCAATTGGAGCATTCTTCTCACATGTAAATAAATTTCATATTTGTCAAACATCTTCTACAAAAAACTAGAAGAAAGCTCCAACACCTACTAATTTCACAACTTCTAAACAGGAAAATATAGGACAACTTAAATGTTCAACTTGGAGCATAGAACTGAAATTTCAACCTCTCTTAGGTGTGAAAGCCACAAAATGGTAACAAGTAATCAGTATATAAGGCAAGAATCTTACTAACAGAAAAAGATAGTTTAGCAAATTAGATTACTGCTTCATTTTCTATTAATCAGCTGGTAAGCAGATAAGTCATATATAAATCACTCACCCTCAGATAGACCTTAAAAGAAATTGATGGGTGAAACAGACCTGACATGCTACAGGTATAGAAAATAGATTTTTCATAGGAACATATTATATAGGCAGAAAAAGAAGTTCATCCTAATAAACTTGATGTAACATAAGAGTGAAATAGTATATTCTCCAACTGAAAATATACATGCAGTTTAACTTCATAATCTATAAGCAATAAATAATCAGTTAAAAGCATAACAAGCCCCGAAATAAAGGGAATTAAATAACAATAGAGCAAAAAGCATATTGATAGTGAAACTTTCATTTTATTAAAGGTTATTTTTAAAGAGCACCAAGGGGTGAGGACAACAAATAATAATGCTTACCTTTGGCACAGGCTAAGACCTTATCGTTTTGTGCAGTCTGCCTTCCAGCAATTACACCTTCCTGGCTATTAGCATTTGGTGCATCAGAACAAGTTTTGTCTTCTCTGGAGTTCATCTTGTATGTGCCATCAATATTTACATCAGCTTCCAAGCCAGAGGCAGCACATGTAGACTCTTGATGATTAGATAAAGAAATTTCTTTATTGCAAACCTTATCTGATTCTGCAATTTGTTCTGGATGGCACTTTTCAGATGTCATCATCACTGATGAATCATTATCCCTAGTTCCTGCATTTCCAGGGAACCCATTAGCACCTTGGGTCATAACAGAAGACTCTCCAACTTGCAAAGTACCAGAACCAATTATTGCTAAAATACCAGATCTATTATTATAGTCTACATTTTGTGACAATTCATTACTTTGGCAGGAACCTTGTACTACATTCTGAAAACTCTCTATTTGACCCCTCATATTAGAATCATACATACCATTATCAGGATAAGTTTCTTCTGCAGTCAAGCCGGTTCCTTCCAATGGCATGAGGTTTCTGAAAATATCATCTCTTGCACTATCTTGGTTTGAACAAGGGGATTGATCATTGCTTGTAGAATTACAATTCACTTGATCATCCTTTTCTTTATTTGAAGTTCTCATGTCTTCCAATAGCACAACTTGGCCTTCTTCTCCTTGAATCATATTGCAGTTGGCTTCTGGTCGAGCATCTTCCTGATTAATATGTATCTGCTCTCTAAACTCTGGATGATATAAAAGCCTAGCCCTTAGACTCTGGCCAATAACAGGCAGAGAGATTGTTGCTTTTATGTTTTGTCGTGTTGGCGGTGGACCCCCTGCTATAGTTAATTTTAAATTTGAAGATTGCTCCATAGATGATGACCCAACATTTGAAGCAATGGCAACAACCCTCTCACCAACATTGCTTTCATGGCCTGAGTCATGGACTCCAGGATTGACTTCCGCATATCCAACAACTCTGAAGAACTCCACAGGCTGTTGAACAGTGGAGAAAGTCCATAATCCAACACTAGCACCACAAAGCCTGCAATCTAGAACAACAGACTTGGGATCATACTGCAATCTACAAGAATTCTCAGATTCTTTATTTGCCTCCAAATTTTCATTTTCATCAATAGAATGGATGCTGGGACTCGGATTTCGTCCATTATCAACTCCCTGGGATAAATTTAATATATCAGCATCTTTGACAACATGATTTGGACCATCCTTGCATTCAACCACATACGGGAGTGAACGTGGTTCCCAGCCACAAAGACTTATAAGCTTCTGTGCCTGCACATTTTCAACACTGTCACTCTTCAACACCAACAAAAATTCAAGAATACAGAAAACCACAGTCAATAACTGCAGGATGTATTATACTTGTGTCAGTCACAAATTGGAAACACCATACAATATTTTTTGCACTAGAAAGCAGAATTAGGAACAGTATAAAAATGCAATACATGAAAGTTTCAGAGTGCAACAAATGCATGCATACATGTGAGTGAGTGTGTGTGTGTATGTGAAATGAATGCAACTGAAACTGGCAAAAATTTAGAAATATATCTATTAGCATTACGAAACCTATAATTGCAAACCAAAATGACAAACAAGTGTCATACCTGATGATACATGTTAGTGGAATCCACATCAGATCCACTTTCAATAGTTTCCGATTGGGAAAATGCAGCACTCTCTTTCTGATAATCCAACATTAAGGGTTGTCTGAGGAATTCTTCCAGCTGAGGGCTTCTCATAAACTCAATGGCTGAAGATGAAATCACCGGAAGAGCTAAAATTTGACAGAGTGAACAAGATCGCTCCTTGAATTTCTCAACTAAATCAGCAGGCATAATGGGAGGAAATTCAGCCAGTCTTTCCTCGCAGGCAATGTTAATCCAGGGGCAAAGTAATTTGTGTCCACTATCCAGCTTTAAGCTAAACACCAAGGCTGCCTTCTCAACTGAAGAGCATAGAATAATACATCCCATTTAGCCGCAAACACAATATAATACTTTCTTTTACAATTACAAGAATTCGTTTAAAGAGTGATTGAGTGGAGTAAAATTAGATGCATGGCATGCCTTGCTGCTGCGTCCAAGAAGGTGGAGTGGAAAAAAGAAGACGCGCTCCGCATGATTCACAGGCAATAATATCCATATCTACATTGACCCAACCTCTCCTAGCACAATTTACAGCACTTACTACCTAATAACAACGGAAAAGACAATCATCCATTAACTCCCATCAATTTGAAAAAAAAAAAAAGGGTTTACTCAGAACATAGGAAATTAGTAACTAAGATAGAAAGAAAGAAAGAAAGAAAGAGTGGGGTTGGATTCTAATGAGTAAGCGAACCTTGGGCTTAGCAAACCAAGTCATGGATTTGAATGTCGATAGCCTCCTCACAAGGTCTCCTCTATCCCAGGGTCTACACAGTGGAGCTTCAGCCGTAACTAAGCAATGCTGGGGCTCTTCTAGCGCTAAAGCAGACGACGGATTGGGGCGTTTCTTGCCTCGTAACGATTGTCCTCCCAACGAGCTACCAAGTTTATCACAAATAAATATACAAAAAAAAAATTAGAACCAATAATATTAGAAATTCAAATTCCATCAACTAGACCCAAAAAGAAAAAGGAATAAAACCTGGAGTAGGAGGGAGTCGGTTTAGGGGAATGAAAGATCTTGTTCATGATCGAATGAAACCTCTCCTTTGAATTCTGCGCCATTATTTCTTTCTTTTATCTTCTTTTCCTTTATCAAAGAGAATGTAATCTGTTCGAGAGAGAGTTCCTTAGAAGAAGAAGAAGAAGAAGAAGAACGTTGCTCGAGCTTCGCCTTGCCGTATCCAGTTCGGCCTCGCTCGCTTTCCTTATATAATGTCTTTTCATCGGCAGCTTCCTACACGAACACCATGTAAGCTATGGTTCCAAATTGCCGCAAGCTTCCATGGGCCGGGCGGAGAATTTGCTTGTTCAGAGGTCGGGTCGGCACCTCAGAAGAGTTGAGTTGGGCCCAACTTCGGTTTTATCCATTTATATGATGTTTTAATGTTTAAAAATAATTAAAAACTTTATAATATTTTAAATATTAAAATTATAAATTATATAAAACTATTTATTTTGTGATTTATTTTCTAACTATTATTCTTAAAAATCGTAAAATTTAGAAGAATAAACTTAAATTTTGTATTTCAATAAAGAGATAACATTGGAAAAATGAATATTATTTTGAAACACTTAAAATAATAAGATGGATATTCAATTTGAAATAGAAGAATAATATCGAGCTACAAATGGGCGTAAAATTTTAAATCCAAATATAGTCCGAGTTAATCACATTTATCTTATAGTTGATGTATGTATCTCTATTTTTAAAAAAAATAAAGTTCTATCCTCTTTTCCCAAAATCAAAATAATAATAATAATAAGAAAAAATCGAAGTATATTGCAATAAACATTCATGACTTTTGTGAGATATTTCGATTTCATCCTCGACCTTTAAAACTCAATTTTTTTTATTTACAATCTTTACAAAAAAAAAATCAAAATTCAATCATTTTGTCAATTGATATCAAAATTAGATCAAAACTTGTCACTTTAACGCCTCATGAATGTCCATGTGGAATTAAAATTAAAATGTGATATGTGATTAAGATTGTCGTGAGAATGCGTGGATTTATTTTTTTCATTAATTTAATATAAATTATTACTATTAAAAATAAATTCATACATGATTAGATGATAATTTTAAAAGTTTATATTTGATATACTATTGATGTAGAGTATTTATATATTATTAGTTAATCACAACATGTCACCTCATAAAGTGTATAAAGATAAAAATTTAAAAGTCAATTGATAATGAATATTTTAAATTTATGAACATCTTAAATTTATGACATAATGATTGAAAAAGCCTTTTAATTATTTAAAAATATTCAACTAAATTTTTATTATTTTGTTAAGTTTGATCAAACCTCAATTCTTTTATTTTATATTAAATAAGCTTTTTTTTATTAATAAAAATTAATTAAAATGTCATTTATCTTTTTATATTGATGTAGAAAGTGAAAAATATTACAATATCATGTCATAATGTTATATCAACAAACCTTTTCATCATTCTGTATGTCATATTAATATTGCATGACACAAAATGACAAATAAAATTTTGAATACTAATAGTTTATTAATCATTAATGATAAAGATTTATTTAATTTAAAATAAATATATAATGATTTATTTAAATTTCTTTATATAATTTATAGTTTTTTTAAAAAAATATTATATCTAAATTAATTTACTATCAAAATAACAACATTTAATTTATTAATAATTTGTAAAATTACTTTGTATCAAATATAAATTCAATAGTAAATTATTGAAGGGAAGGTAGATTTGTGGACCACTGAACTCCGTTGGCAAAGTTGAGAACCTGAATCAGAGACGTGGCACCGAGAAGCGGCTGCCTATGTTTCTCTTATTTTGAACCTCACATAACTACGAAAATGACCCCCTTGAGAGTTAAAGACCATGCAAAAGCTTCCTATACTAAAAACATATCTGAATTATTGGTTTATTTTTTTGTAAATTTAGATGAAAGGAATTCGAATTTTGTTATTTTAAATAAGAGATTATAAATCAATTAATCAGTTAAATACTTTGAATTATATTTGTTTATATAATCAATTTTATATCATTTTATTGTATTTATATAAATTTTAAATCTCAACAAAAGAAACAGCATCAATTATTTTAAATTTGATTAATGTTTTTTAATTACATGACATTTAACATAATAATTAATGTGATCATAGATAATTGATATGAAATTAATCACTTAATTGTATGATCAAAGCACATTAGATAAAGTAAATTACATGATCATATAATTAACTCTCGTCTTATTTTAACGAGTAATAAATATTACAAGTATTGAAAACTTGTCTTACTCGAATTTTTATCTAAAAAAAAAAAACCCATCTAGCATTGACTTGATGGTTTAGATGATTTTACGTGAAACGTACACGTGTCAGAATCAGAGTGTGATAGCATGGAAATTTCAGTATTGCCCGAAGTGAGCACCGTCAATGGAGCAACAGAGGGGAGTGGATAAAACTCATATTAGCCCTTCTTTGGTCCTTCCAAACAAGATAACAAAACAAATCCGTTGCCTTTCTCCCTCCCCCTTGCATTCCTGCCTCCTCCATTTCTGTACCCAAAGGCCAAAACCCCCCCAATCCTCCCGCGTTCTCTGCTCTCTGAAGCGTAACGGAAATGGCAATTTCATCGACAGCAGCAGCGGCAGCCGCTTCTTCAAAGCTTAGATACCCCTACGTTTCCCCTCTCTCGACTCACTCCGCAACCTCCACAGCCAGTTTCTCCGCAAAATCTACAAAACTGACCCCAGCCCATCTCTCATCTTCCTTCCTCCCGCCTTTCCTCACCACTACCGCCACCAGCACCGTCATCCGCCGGCTCGGAGGGGCTCTCACCGTGAAAGCCGCGCGTGGCAAATTCGAGCGGAAAAAACCCCACGTCAACATCGGCACCATTGGCCATGTCGACCACGGCAAAACCACCTTAACCGCGGCTCTAACCATGGCCTTAGCTTCAATGGGTAACAGTGCCCCTAAGAAATATGACGAAATCGATGCCGCCCCAGAAGAGCGTGCTCGTGGTATCACCATTAACACGGCCACCGTGGAATACGAAACCGAGAACCGCCATTACGCCCATG
>NW_018397265.1:6957123-6959693 GCF_002168275.2 Theobroma umbraticum
GGGGCACGCTGATTATGTCAAAAACATGATTACCGGAGCTGCCCAAATGGACGGCGCAATCTTGGTCGTTTCCGGAGCGGACGGACCCATGCCCCAGACGAAAGAGCATATATTGTTGGCTAAACAAGTTGGTGTTCCAAACATGGTTGTGTTTTTGAACAAGCAAGACCAGGTTGACGATGAAGAGCTTTTGCAATTGGTCGAGTTGGAGGTGCGTGAATTGCTTTCAAGTTATGAATTTCCTGGTGATGATGTGCCTATTATTTCGGGGTCTGCCCTTTTAGCTTTAGAAGCTTTGATGGCTAATCCGAGTGTTAAGAGAGGTGAAAACCAATGGGTTGATAAGATTTATGAACTTATGGATTCTGTTGATAATTATATTCCTATTCCCCAAAGGCAAACTGATTTGCCTTTCTTGTTAGCTGTTGAGGATGTGTTTTCCATCACGGGTCGTGGTACTGTTGCCACTGGTCGTGTTGAGAGAGGTACTATTAAGACTGGAGAGACTGTTGATATCGTTGGGTTGAGGGAAACAAGAAACGTTACAGTTACTGGTGTGGAAATGTTTCAAAAGACATTAGATGAGGCTATGGCTGGTGATAACGTTGGGTTGTTGCTTAGAGGTGTTCAAAAGGTTGATATCCAGAGAGGGATGGTTTTGGCTAAACCAGGAACTATTACCCCACATACGAAGTTCTCCGCAATTGTTTATGTGTTGAAGAAGGAAGAGGGTGGTAGGCATTCTCCATTTTTCTCGGGTTATAGACCTCAGTTTTACATGAGGACTACTGATGTGACTGGGAAGGTAGCTTCGATTATGAATGATAAGGATGAGGAGTCTAAGATGGTTATGCCTGGTGACCGTGTAAAGATGGTTGTTGAGCTTATTATGCCTGTGGCTTGTGAGCAAGGGATGAGGTTTGCTATCAGAGAAGGAGGGAAGACTGTTGGAGCCGGTGTTATTCAGTCTATCATCGAGTGATTTTAGGAAACTGACATTGCAGGAAATGATATTTGCTTTTTGAGTGATGTCAAAAACTTTTATATGTCAAGGTTATGCAATTAGTTTCACCATTTTTAGGACATCTTTGATTTCAATGTCATATATTTTGCAGTTTTGTATTTCTTTTGCTTCAGACTCATGTCTAATCTAGTTGGATGATATTCATGTCATAATTCGATGTGATCTTACTTTTCTCTGTTGCTTCTGCTGTTGTTGAGCTAATTCTTAGAGCTTTTGCTTGCTTTAGGAAATGTCATGTTCTTCAAGTGGTTAACACATACCAATACTCTAAAGGAATCATTGTTCTTCAAGGCTGTTTTTGTCTGTGTCAATGAAACTTTCATGCAGCATTGTCAATTTAATCTGATAATTGCTTTGGTCCTCTTAAATTGTAATTTGTAGCTCTTCGTGGCAACTATAATTTTTTGTGATTCTAGGTAACCATCTTATCTAGTGTTTCTCCTGCAAAATCTTTGCATTGATGGTTTGGGAAATACATACTCTTCTTTTAGTCAGTTTCCAACATGTTCAACTTACTTCATAGTTACTAAGTTCATTTTTGTAATAGTAGATGTATTATAGATATTGCTTGCTGAATATTTTGACCAAAACAAAGAAAAAATATACCTCTATTGGTGATTGAATTGGCTTACCACAATTTGATAACTCTTGCTTGTTATCTTGCAACCTTGTAACTTCTTGTTATCTTTATCATGAAGAATTTTTTCTTTGCGAGTTTCTTGAGTAGAGCTACCTGAAAGAATTTGTAGTTGTAGATTAAACAAGGTTTGTTAATCTTGCCTGCCTTTGGAAATGAGCCCCTGGAATAATGGCTATTATTATCAAGCTACTAGTTTAGCACAGGGCATGTTGAGAGATGAGTGGTACTTGTAACTCACTCTTCTTCACCAACCTTTCCCCCCCTATCCCCTTTCCCCATTTTGGAACAGCACCTTTCTGGAGTATAATCATGCATGTCTGCACAC
This sequence comes from Theobroma umbraticum, assembly GCF_002168275.2. Classification (NCBI taxonomy): domain Eukaryota; kingdom Viridiplantae; phylum Streptophyta; class Magnoliopsida; order Malvales; family Malvaceae; genus Theobroma; species Theobroma umbraticum. The sequence goes on from NW_018397265.1 coordinate 6,959,113, forward strand.
GTTGAACTAGGATTCATAAGACAAGTTACGGGGGATATGTCGATTGGTGTGCCATGAGGTAGACTGTGGATTTTGTCATCCAGGGATCCCGGAGATTGATGTTATTGCTAATTCTAGGTGTGAAAGAGGATATGCTCTGCATTTTCCATGAAGGGCATTTTGAAGGACTTGCTGTCAAGGCCAGTGCTACTCAAGACACAAGGTAAATGACCTTTGGCACACGAGGTCAACAACTGTAAGAGGTATCCCTTATGACACACTTGGTTAAGAGAATGAGACAAAATAGAATAGTTATTCTATGAAAATAAAATAAGTAAATAATAGAATAGAGTGGTTATCAGATTATTTGATTCATGGAATGGAATAGGGTAGGAATTGTGATTGTAACTTATTCTGATGATTGGTTGATAGGAATAGTTTTGAAATAATTAAGGAATAAATGATAAAATGATAAAATTACTTTTTATTATAATTTAGTAAATTAGATAAAAGTATTCATTATTATAATTTAATAATATTTTTTAATTTTATTTTTATTAAAAATTAATAATATATTATTAAATTATTAATATGATTTTTTA
>NW_018397265.1:6959703-7038301 GCF_002168275.2 Theobroma umbraticum
TTTTTATTTTTTCTCTATTTGTATTTTCATTTTTTAATCTTTAATATCTATTTTCATTAAAAATTTAAACATTAATAATATATTATTAAATTATTAATATATATTTTAATTTTAATTTCCTTTGACTTATTTTTATTTTTATTTATATTTGTGGATTGTAATTATTTTCAATAAATAGGGACATTTTTGTCTAATAAATATTTGACCTTATTCCATAGTAATGGAATAGCCATTAGCATAGGGAGGTGGGGAATCGGTAAACCAAGATTTTGGAGAGTAGTCGTTACTTGGAATGGCTATTCTTCACCTCAAAAACCAACAAAACAAAAGAATAAAAATGAGGAGAATATTTAGCTATTCACCATACCAAACGTACCATTAGATCTATCTTAATTTTATTATTAATGAAAATTAAATGAATGATTTTCAGTTATTAAATTAAAATTTAAAATCATATTTAGAATAATTAATAAAGTTAAGTATTACATTAATTATAAAAATTTATAAATAAAAAATATTATTTGTAAAATTAATATTTAATATTCAAATTTATTATTTACAATTGAATTTGAGCAGTGGCAAGACCACTATTTGAATCCTATTTGAAATCAATTATAAAAAATCTTAATTTTATTTAATCAAATCGAATAATACAGGATAATTGGCACTTGAAATAATGTCTTTGTTACTAGACTTGACACTGTTGGACACAATATGAGAAAACACGAAGTTAAACAAATTTGAATTTAATCTTATCGTGTTTCATGGTTTAACCGTGTCAGACATGATTAACATATTTAATTAATCGTATTATTATGTTTTAACGTGTATAATGTTAATGACGAATTTTATTAGTATGATAATAAATTTTACATATGTTATTTGTGTTAGTTTTATTATATTTGATGTTATTATTATTTGTTATAATTTTTTTACAATTATTGATTTTAAATTTAAATAATAAAATTACATTTAAATATAAATATTTTTAAGTTAATCATGTTAAACTTGTTAAAAAATTATGTTAATCATTTAATCATGTTTATTAATTATATCATGTTGTATAAACAATCTTAATATGTTTAATAAACAAAGAATTATTCTTGTTGTATTCATTTTTAACTTTATCACGTTTCGTATCTTAATAGTGTCGACACGATTAAGACACGAAAATACGAATTATCAGATTTACTTATTACAAGATAAAGATCCAGTTGAATAAAATAAAAAAATAAAAACTTAGTTAAGTACCAATAAAAGAAAAGGACCTTGAGTATAATAAAAATATTTAGATTTAATTGAAAAACACATATAATTGAAGAGGGTTTTTTCTTATTTAAGCCCAAAGAAAAATACGAACTGGGCCTGGGAGGAGTGACAGCATAACAATAGCTTATCTCCAGCTTAGGCCCTTGCAGAAAGCCAGAACTCAGATATGGGCTTCAAGGCCCATACCAGTAGGCCTTTCTCAGTTCTGTTTCATTTCATTGTTGAAGAGAATCTGATTTACAACATAAGCTCTTTATTAAGTTATCTCTGCTAGTTTGTAGGCACAAAGGGTTAATGGTAGGAGAATCTTGTTTGACAGCAAAAGAAGGCTGGAGAACAGAGCAAGAGGAAATGACTGGAGAATAGAGCAAAAGGAAGTCACTCAGGAAACATAAAAAAGACATTAACTCAGCTTTTAAAACTTAAAAATAGAGTATGTTTCTACACCCCTTATAAAGCTGTGGCCTTTCAATGGCTACATATATTTATTTGACTATATAGGCCTTATACATACATACGTACATACATCGTTTTTTGATGAACATACCATGTTGCGTTTCACGAGCTGTTCCTCCCAGATAATACTGATTATGATGATCGACCTCCTAGAACCATCACCAGTGCTAAAAACCCAGTGTTGATTAACACAGCCAGGTGAGCTGCAAGCCAGCAACTGATATCAACAAAGACTTTGTTCCTGTGTAATAGTTTGAGATTCATAGGGACTAGATGAGAACCTTAAAAGATGGTTGACATGACCAACTGTTGAACAAATGCGGCTCTTTGCCTTCTCTCTTCTGTATTCTGTTCATGATCCTTGTCCAAAAAAGGTGGTTCAATTCTGCACAAAAAGGAAACAATCAACGACATTTAATAACATGTGTCTTAACCAGATCCCTGCACTAGAGCTGGCGAATTCCACTAACATCAGAAAACAATAGAACTGGAAATTGCAGTAAACTGAAAGAGAAACTGAATGAAATATGTACATTTTGCTCTTTCATATTTTTGAGACAACCTTATTCAGAATATGAGGGTTAGAATTTATTTACTTCAAAATATACGGACATAAATTAGAGCAAATTTGCATTTTCAGACAGAGAAACTATGACTTGTATGATACTTTCTTCAAGTTATAAAAATTGACATTCGTCACTACATCAAACCACACTATTTTCTGACATGTATGAAGATTATCTTCATTAGAAACCTCGACTCAGGTACATTGTTTGCTGGGTCAAAGAAACATGGTCCTAGTCACTAGGAAGATTATCTTTGCCTTTGATTCAAGAAGAAGAAGCAAAGCATGATAGTAAGGCATGACACCCTTGAAAACTTTGGAAATTCAATAGAAGACTGTCACAAAAAAGTAAGACCCAAGGACTGAGGTTCCACAAGTAGGCTTCTCTAGATAGGATTCCATAGGTGTCTAAAGCAGGGAACAGAGAACGTTTAAAGATTTGCTCAAGAACAGCGATTTCCGGTGGGTGAAATGAAACAGACATTCATGAAGTCTTCTTAAAAACAACACAAGGTTATGCTGGATAGAGTTCTAGAAGGATTCACGAAACATCAGGATGACCCCCATGGATATCAGAAAGAATGAAGCTAAAATCATATGTTTGTTTATTTGCTTAAACCATCAAAGGCAGAGACAGATCAAGCTCTATAACTAAAGGAAAAAAGCACCATCAAAACACAAAGACACCAGGCAAAAGGCACTTTAAATTCCTACCTTTTCTGCCTAACCTTTGGTCAAATTCTAAGGTAATTTACATGCCCACCCTAACACAAGGAATCATGGCTTTTGTATTTTCAGGTATGCAACTACCCTTTGTTTCTAATTTCAGATATGGACAAAACTAATTCCAAAGACATGCAACATTCATAATATTAATTCTGCAATCATCAATCAGACAGTTCTATTTTATATAGAATCTGACTTTAAAGGGCACACAATTAAGTTATCAAAACAAAAAACAATTTACCCCAAGTGTGATAATAGGTTCTGATATGCTTTTACTACCTTACAGTTGCAGAATTTATATCCGCAATTTTACTGATAAATAAGGAATTTAACTCACCTAAATCGACTAGAGTATGTCATGCAAGGCTGAGGGTCATTAATGACTTCTAGGCAGCAACATAGGTCATTCAAATTTTTAGATTTGTAACATGTGGTTTCCTTCTAAATAAATCTTCTTTTACTAAAAAGTTAGCAGTCATATAAACTGTAATCACACAATGTAAAAGCCCCATTCAATGTGTATACCTTTTCAAATTAGAAGCAACAGAAGTTTCATCGTCAGAGCATTTATCCCGCAAAATATCCTTAGTGTCTGAAACAGGTGCATTACAGAGAAAAGGTGAAAAGAGCAGATCAGGTTCAGATTCATGTGCATTACCCCTGCCGCCAGTTGAGGAACCAATAAATGAGCTCAGTTCCCTGCTAAGTGCAGCAGGAGTACCAGGCCAGAGGCCAGACTTTTGGGATTTTCTCCTTCGCTGCAAAGCATACAGATAATTCCAGGTAAGCTCAAAGCACAAAAACATGCTCAAACATGTTACAAACTATATTTAACACATTAAGATCCAAAATGGGTAACAACCTTTAATGAACTAGCGTGTTGCACTATGAAATGTCCAATCACGTCTTTACCAAGATTTGCTGCACATAGAGGACAAACCTGAAATAATCATCAAATTATAATTTTAGCTGTAAGCAGCATTTGCGGAATCATAATGCCTTATATTTAAATCAGTTATATGTTCAACATTTAACTTCAAATTTAACCATTGCCAGCAATTGAAATGAGAAGGAAATAAGCTAACTTGCAATCTTCGACAACGTATTAATAATAATTTAAAAGCCAAATTAATTACAATTCCAGTCAATCAGTGGCAGGCGCAGCAAAGTAACAAAATACATAATTATACACAGGGTACTCAAGATAAGAACATCAGACATGAAGAAGAAAATACCGCATTTTTCAAGTCAAAGCAGTGTTCTTCCTGCAAATGGTTACAGAGAGCATGAATCTCAATTTCTACATAACAGAAGGGGCATGGAAAGCATGCTCTTGTATCTTCATCTCCATCAAAATCATCATAATGTCCATCTGCTTCACATATTAAACAATAAAAAAAAGATGTCATATTAGGAATACATTCAAGAAACCAAAAAGAAAAGATGAGCAGTAATACAAAATGGGTATACTTTGAAACAAAGACATATAGGGCCCAACCAGAATCCTGGAGAGAAAGGATGGCAAGGAAGGCAGAGAATGAAGGAAACAAAAAGGAACCCATTACGTTTTTCGAAATCGGTCTTCTTAAACATTTTTAGAGTTTATCCAGACACCAAGCATTTTGTGGCCTTAATTTGTAAATGCGACAAGACAGACCAGGTACCACCAATATTACCAAATTCCAAGCAAGGGAAAATTTAGATTAAAAACACCCATCTTATTGGAGATAAGAAAATTGGCAGTGCTATAATAGAGTACAAAAGAATTCAGATGTCCCTTGTTATCATTTAACAAGAGAAGATTGAAATAACCAGCCCAATAAGCAAGAACCTGTACGCTCATGAATCCAAAATTCTGTACCTCTTACCTTCATCACAATTACTTTCATAATCCAATTCCCCATCTTCAGTTTCATCTTCACATTCATCTTCGTATGTTCCATACAAGACACCACAATCAGATTCTTTCCTACTCTCCTGCTGATTATCTAGTTGGGAGACACCTAATGACTTAACAGAAGAAGAAAGGGAATTTGCATTCAATATCAATGCCTTAAGCTTATCCAAAATATTTTGAAAATCCAAGTTTTGCTTCTGAATGGTCTCCAGTACTTGATTACGCTTAGAGCATTCATCTTCAGTGTAAGTAGTCATCCTTGTGAAAGCCCCAAAAATGCTAAACTTTCTTTGTTTTTCTTCTCCTTAATGTCCATTATATCTGGACTCTTTAGAAACCCTAAGTGGCCAGTTCTCTAGGAATAAGTATTTAATGGCTTTCCAAGTTTACAGGATTGCTAGTTTTGGAATAACACCTAAATAAGAACTGACAATAAAATAAAACACGAAATTCACTCATGAACGCCTGAAATCACGCTTTTTTTTTCTATACTACTACTAAATTAAGAGAGAAAATATTTATACTTTGAAATACAAAAGTTTTAAGAACATAAGAAAATAAATGAAACCCATCATTCAGAAGTACCAAGAGAACCCCAAGGTCCTATAATCAAGTACGAATCTAAGTTCAGACAATCCCAACAAAATCCAATCAAAATCTTGATGACCCAGTTCCTGAAAACTCTCAAAAAGCCTCTTACTTGCAAGAAACAACAAAAGCAACAAATCCATATGGCAATACCATAACAAGAACATGTCCTTTTTGTAAGGCAAAAGAAAGGAAAACATTAGTAAACCCAGAAGGAGAAAGTAATACTATAATCAAATTCAGTACCGGAGTTGAGACGAGCAGCACGAAGTACAGAGAGATGCTTGGAAGAGTGAACTTTAGGTGACCAGAAGTCAACGTCCATTGTCTTACGTCAGCTTTCCGGTGGCTTAACTATACGTCTGCGTTTCCAGCAAGTAGAGAGAAGGAGAGAGAGAGAGAGAGAGGAAAGAAAAGCTTCCTTCTTTCCTTTTGCTTATGCAAATTTTCTCTCTCTTCTTTGTTAACCAAGTACTTGAAAGAGGGTTTGTTTGCTTTGGGTGATGGGTTATGATGCTGGATGTGCTTCTTCTGCTCTTCAGTGTCTGACATTGTGAAAAGCTGTTCTGACATCCAAAAGGTACTGGGTGGATGGCTGACACTTGTCATTCTCATTATTTCTTTATTTTGGTAAAATTCTTCCCTTTTTTTTAATGTTTCATTGAATAATAATTTATTATAAGGTTTTTGTCACATTTTACATTTGTGAGTAAAGTGGAAAAGAGAGATGTATTCAAGTGACAACAAACTTCTATTTTATAATTATGCCAACTTTTTTCTTTTTTTTATATATTTTTTATTGAAAATAACAATATATATTTATTACTTATCATGAGTACAAATAAGAAGCATAATATCACTTTTTATATACTTGATATTTAAATTTGATTATGTTGATACTCGAATGTTATTAAGTGTAATTACTTGATATTCATATTCTCATGATAGAAACAACTATTTTTATTCATGGTAAACTTCATCTATATTTATTGTGATTTTTTTTATTTTTCATTTAACACTTTATAATTTTTTAATTAACATCTCATGAATAAATTTTATTCATATAAAGATTACACCGTTAATATCACATAATAAAATTATCAAAATTATTCTCGATCCAACACTTAATCTATTTATTTACACTTAAATATATTTTTATAATGTTATTGAATAAACTAACGGTGTAATGTCTATCGAAACAAAAACTTATCTACATGATACTAATTAAGAAAAAAAATCATAATGTCACGTAAAAAATTTGAAATCACGAGAGGTCTTAAGTAAAATTTACCATTTTATTTATTAATAAAAAAAAGTAAATTACACAATAAAAATTACATTGATGCTCCTAAAGAAGAAATGGGTTTTTAAAAAAAAATCGTGTTCTTATTAATCCTCATTTTCTTTATCACGGTTTTCGTTGATATTATTATAGTAAAGATTTTATATAATTACCAATTGGTAACTTTCAAAAAAATGAATTTATATTTTTTGAAGAATTTTAAATTTTTTTATATATATTTATGAGATAATATTTTATATTTAAGTGATAATATATAAATATTATATTTATTAAAAAATCAGTCATATACTCGAAAAAGGCAGCTCAACGAAAAGCAGTTGCAATCAAAGGGCAGGTAGCTAACAAGGGCATGGGTAGGGATGAGGCAGCAGCACGTTGGAGGACGGTGGAAGTGTTGGACACGAAGTTGCTTTGATAAGAAGAATGGAATATGAAGTAGGGACAGTGGGATTCCACATAGAAAAAGAGCTAACAACAAAAGAGTAAAAGATTATGCTGGGACATCCACCCCTTATAATTACAAATTAATATATACATAAATACGTAATATATAAATTAAAGGATTTTTGGTTGCTACATAAAGATATTTTAAACATTTTTTATTAAAACTGAACGTACATCTTTTATAATTTTAATTTTTCTCGCGTAGCGTTTCATATTTTTTTTTCTTAATTCAGATTTTATAAATAAACTTTGTTCTTGTAAAGAATTACATTTCTGTAACATATTTATTGGGAACAGAATTTATTTATAAGAAATTAATTAAGAAAAAAGCAAAAAAACTAAATTCGTAAGAGGGTAAGAGATGTAAATAATATTTATTTTTTAAAATTATGTGATCTTTGTTTAATCCAGGCAATTAAGTTACTATATTGGCTTGGGGGGTTTTATTTTATTATTTGGCTTTAATAAAAAATTCTGGGGTTGGATTGACATTGCCTTCCACATGCAGCATCTTATAGCCTTTTGATTCCTAGGAGAAAAAGAGAACTCCAGGCTTGCAAAATTGCAACAGCTGGGATAAAAGCTAGAAAGCATCTTCAATAATTAAAAGAAAAAAAATTAAGATTAAATTTTAAAATTTTTTTATAAAATTATTTTTTTCGAGTTAATATTATTACGAACAAGTTATTTAATTTAAATCATACACTTTTTACAATGTTATTATAATTTTTTTTTTACATAATGAATGAAAAATATTTACACGATTGATGAATATTTTATATATTTATTAATATTATATGACGGAGTTTAAAAAATACCCAAAAAATTAATTTTAATTACATAGAGTTACTTGAGGAAAGAATTCTAAAATCTAAAGGAAAGCTTACATTAAAAGCTGGGGTAGTCTATGGCTGCTGGTCTACTTCATTCAAAAGTCTCTTTCTACACTTTTAGGTGTGTATATAAGTAGGGCCAAATCAAGAATTTTGGTTTGATTGATTGCTATTAATTCATCTGCATAAATAGTTTATTATTATTTTTTTATATAAATTATAAAACAAAATTTTATTAGAATAAAATTCAAGATATTATCTCTTATAATATAATTATGTGTTTAATCAACTCTTTATACGATGAATTCTTTTTTTGATGGGATTAGAATTATAAGCAAAAATATCAATTATAATCAAATAATTTTCATAAACGAGATTAAAACTTGAGATTTAAAGATTTTGAAATCTCCTTCGTAATTGACAGAAAAAATAAAAAAAGCCAATAATAGAGCTTTTGGGTCCAATGAAAGACAAGACTTTATGCTATTCAAGTTTAACCTCGGTCCTTTTAAATATTTGTTGAATTTTTAAGATATCTTTAATTTAATATTTTAATAATTATTTTTACGATAACATACTTATCATATGATATAAATCAATTGAAAAAAAATCTATAAAAATCTCAATATATAGGCGAGGTCGGCCTTTGGGTAAAGCCACCCAAGCAAGGGCTTTAGGCTCCCAATTTGGGAAGGCTCCAAATTTAAAGAGGATTTATAATTTTATAATAATTATAATATAATTAATTATATTAAAAATATATAAAAATAATTAATAAAATTATTTGTTTTCTCACTTTTCTAATTACGTGCTTAATAAATCTTAATTTTCTATCACTTTCTTATTTATAGAATACTATTAATTTTCAACTATATTCTCTTTTTTTCAATCAACTAACAGTCATATGTATTTAATCATCTCCAACAGCTATTTTTCTCACTTATTTTTCTTACTTCCAATCAATGCATTTAATGATTTCCAATTGGTATTTTTCTTCTATATATAAAACCAATTTTTTTAATATATAATATTTACTTTTGAATTTTTCTTTTCTCATTTGCTATTTCTTTTTTTAACTTTAATTTTTCTCCAAAAAATAAATAATAAGTATGTTCTTTTATTATTTTCATAAAGCCGTGAGCCTCATTTGTGATTTGCAATAAGCATTCAACAATTAGGTACTATTGTTCTAATCTTTATAATTTTTTTTTACTTTAATTTAGAGTTTATATTATATTATTATATTGTTTTTATTTTATATGATAGTTAATTCATTCCAGCAAGTATTGCTTCATGATAAAGAAGTTTTTCAAAATTAAAATTAATAAAATCTTATTTAAGATCAATAATGTGTCAAGAAAGATTAAATGAATTGGCTATATTATCAATTGAAAAAGAAATATTAGAAGAATTTGATTATAAAAGTTTAATTAAAACTTTTACATCTCGAAAAGGTAGAAGAATAAAATTTTAATTATTTTTTTTAATTTTAATAAAGAAAACATCATTTAAATATTTCATTTTAAGTTTTTGAACTTATTGAGCACCCCTGCGTATGGGAATTGTGTCTAGTTTGGTACCATACTGAAGTTTTAAGGTGAATGTTGGACTTAAAAATTTATAAGTATTTTTATTATAGTGGGAATAATTATTTTGCACAATCAAAGCTCATGAATGGCTGAAAAAGGAGAGGGAGGAAGGGGGCATCTGCAGATGTGGTTTGCATAGCCTATGCAGAAGCTGTCCAAAATCAATCCCAACATTAAAAACAGAAGCATTTTCATGCAAATCATGATCAATCCATGGGAAATACCCTTTAAAAAAGTGCTGATAAAATTATATAATAGAATATATAAATATACATGTATACATGTACATGTATGCATATATATATATGTATAGCTTTAACTACTCAAAGGCAAAAGCCCAGAGTCCCCACAGTTTATCATTGTATTGGATATTCACACCCTTAGGTGCCAACTGCTATTATTCTGTTGGAGGGACCAACAGATGATCTCCTTTCTATGGAAACATGTGCCCAAACAACTGCTTTAGCTGATAGTGATCCAATATTGATCATTAGCTTCTTTATCAAAAGGGATGAAGGGATGGATGATAACAATCTGCAAAAGCTTTCATAAGTGTGTTATAGGAAAGGAGATTTGATTACTGGGAATCTGCCCAGGAATCACTAGGCAAAACAAAAAACCATAGTCAACCTAAGCTTTTTCCATCATGACAGAGAAGGGGAAAAGAGCTATGTTTTAGAATATATGTTGGAACTCATCATTGTTTGAAGAGTGTCAGCCAGAGATAGTATTTCTATTTGGGTATTATTCAATTTGATGATTAGGTGTAAAGTAAAGGTGGAAGCTAATTAATCAGTGGGTCAATGCTGATCAAAGAGATTGAGAGAGATAAAGTCAGCCCCAGCCATCATAACAGCATCAACAAGAGGAAAAGCAAATAGTTTTTGCATGCTTAGATAAAATTAGTGGCATGTGAAAAGGAGAAATCTGCAAGAGTCCTTCAACTCCCTTTGTCCTCCCAAAATGGAGCAGCCACTTCCACTACTATTTGCATAAAAGCAAAGCTCACCAGCTCTTTTCCCTTTTAGCAGACTGATTTGAATAAGACCATTCACCAAATCTCACTAGTTTTGATGCTTTGGAAGGGCAAGGGACATGCCTGATTACATATCTCAAAGTTCCCAACCCGAAGTGCATCAAATGATTTTACCATTTCTTGTTCTTATGCTGTTTTATATTCACATAACCTATTTCCAATTGAGAACATATGAAGACAGAATTGATTGCATCAGAAGCAAAAGAAGACAAAAGGAAAATTAATTATATGCAGCAAGATCAGCAACATCTGGAACAAGGGAAGCTCTCTCATGGTGAAAACATCCATATAGAAAATGGGCTCCATATTGTCACCAGATCTACAGTTCTAAGTTGCAGAAATGGCAGGAACTTTGATGGAAATTTGCCAGGGAGAGAAGAATACAAACACACACAAAGAAAGACATGGAGCAAATAGAAATGAAACTTTTATTACATTAAGCACTTACACACATTTCTTACATTCCTAAAAATTTCATCGGCCTGAAACATCAGCTCTATCTTTCCCTCGGATCTAGCTGCTTATTCACCTCACATACAATACTGCAAGAACATTTTCTTTATATACTACTAATCAATGTTCTTCAATCTTAAAACAAAGTAAATTTGACAGAGAATAAGAAAGCCAGGATGATGAACACATGAATAAGTATTGCAGGCTAACCTGTTTAACCATTCATCCCCAAAAAAAAAACAAAGAACAGACAAACAAACATACATATAACATATAATTAATGTGGTCGGACCAGGAGCGCTTGATTCCCCTTTGCATGGATGATCTCCATTCCCATGCTACCTTTTCTCACCGGGAGTGAAGCTCTACCTTCACTGAAAAGCAGCTATCAAAGCCACCCATCTCGTAAAATCGAAAGAGAAGCTTAACCATCCTCTTTTGATCATCAGTGCAAGAAAGCCGATGCATAGTCGAAACCCCAGAGCTTAACATGATCAGAAACACCGATGTGCAAAAGATCAGAAGGAAATGCTATGGAAAACAAGCTTGTTTAGAGAAGGGAGAGAAAAGGGTTCATGCCCATCTTCTCATTCATGGCTCGTTAATTTCTTCAAAGGAAGCCATACATATGCATATATATATAGACAATTTACATATATAAGCCGAAGAAATGAAATATAAATAGGGGAAAGTTTAGGGTGAGGCAGAGCTGCAACCTGAGAAATATTTGTGGTGCACCGCAGACTGCACCACGCACAGTGAAGAAAGCTTAACCTTATATTCCCGCATGCAGGTTTGAGCTTTTAGTGAACAGTGGGGGGGGCGGCACGTTTCCACAAGAGCAAAAAGAGAGGGAAGAAAGGGACAGACAAGGAAGGTTTGTTTTTTGGCCTCTAGGGACTCATTTCTTTGTTCTAATTTCCAAAGGCAAAGCATGCTATAGAGTTGACAAAATGAACTCCAACTAAAATATCTATCCGAATAACTTCGAACCTGAAATGATTCAAACCCGACATTAATATAATGTAAAATAGTAATAATTCAAATTTAAAATTAAAATTATAAAACTTAAACATTAATTTTATTCTAATTTAAACCCGAATTTAAAATGAGATACAATGTAAATTCGATCCGAATTCGACCATTTGCTACCTCCAATATGGTGTGCCCTAAAGTTAGGGACACTTTTCAAAGCCTTCTCCCACTAAAAGGGTCTTTACATGCACATGGCAAGGGCCTAGAGGGGACCTTGGTTTGAACTTTTTTGGCTCTCTACTGGTCATTTTTTAGGGTTTGGTCGGGTGTACTAGTCTATAGATCAAAATCATATGCTAGCTACTACTTTGCTTTTCAAAATGTCTTAGTGAAGATCTAACATGTCTTACAGAAGTTCACCTACCATGGATATTTGTACTGTGAATGCTTTTCTTATAGGGGACAATCATGGTCAGAAAGTCCAATTTATGTTGGTCATGACTGATATTATTGCCCTATATATCAAGTAAATTAACAATTATATGTACAAAGGATAACACTATTTAGATGAAAAGTTGATATAATCATGGTTTAATGTCTTTTTTATAAAAAAAAAAATTAAAATGAGTAATCAAGGTGTCGAAACCTTAAGATATGATGTAACATTTATTTTCAAAAAGTGTTAATAATGTTTGATTTGATGGTAGATGTATATATATATATATATTTTTTTAAAAAAAGTAAAATTTAATTTTTTTAAAAAAATATAAGAATATTTCAAAAAAATTAAAACAATTTAAATTTAAGTATTCAAGTATTTAATTTAATAATGCATGCATGTATCTTTTTATTTAAAGAATTGAACCCTAAACCTCTTTTTAAGAAAAACAAGCACTACAATTCATATTGCCTAGAACCCAAATAAGATAAAGAGAAGCAGCCTATCCCTATTCTTTTATGGATAACTAAGAATCTAATTATCTCAAAGTGCATGATTAATGCCATTTAGGGTTAACTAAGAATCTTATTCATGAGCGGTTTAACGAATGTATAGTTCGCATACGTTCTTAAAATTAATAATAAATGAATTTATTCACGAAAATAAAATAAACTAAATACAATTGTGTTAGAGCTTGACAAGTTTATTGAGTTTGTCAATCAAATAAAAGAAAATATTCAAATTCATTTGAGAAAAAAAAAGTTAAGATAACCTTAGGGTTAAACTGCTTAGTATATATTTTAAAAAAACTAGATTCTCTTAGTGTTAAATTTCTTTTCGTTTACATATTTTTTTATAAAATTTGTATTCAATTTCACCCATTATTTTTGCTTGAATTAAGTTTTAAGTGACACATTTTTAAGTAATTAATTATAAGTTCAATTTTTAATACAGTATCGAGTTTAAATTATTATTATTTATCAATTATAATTTTTTATATAAAAGATAATAATAAAGTCATTGAATTATATTATATATATATATAATCATTTATATCAAAATAGGAATCTTAGCTCTTGCATGCTTACCTGGATTTACTCAATTCTTTTGATCAAGCGCCCTACATAGGAAGGACCACGGTAGTACCGTTGCGTAAGCTCTAGCGGACCAATTCCTTCAAGAGATTGAAACTTAACAGGGACCAAGTGGCCTCGAGAACATACTGGAGATCGACACGTGTACGGGTACGCACGCCAGTGATAAAACTGATTGGGTGGGTCCAGATCACTTTTCGGAAAACAATCTTCGCGTGGAAGACACTCAAGAGCGTGAGTGTTGTGGGGAGTTTGGTACGGCAAGAGATGACGTGGCATTTTGGATGCTTCTTGCTCTCAATAATTAGGTCAATTTTTATCTACCCAAAAAAGGAAGTTTGCTCTGCCTTTTACTTTTTGGGTTGTTGCCGTTCTCAATTTTCTAATTTTTCTAATATTTTTTGGGGAAATTATCTTTGTATTCCTTTAAAGTAAAAGTTATTACGTAAATATTCTAGTAATTACATCATATTTTTCTTATTTTATATATAAATTGATACACCTTAATGTATACTTTTATACCTTGCCATCTAATTGCGGAATTGTCGCTTTATAAAATGTGTAAAAAATGAAAGTTTAAATTTTTTTCAAATATATATTTTTAAAATTATAAATATTTTTTTCAGGGTTTTTTGCTTTTAATATAAATTAATAACATAGTAACATTTGATTAATTATTAATCGAATTGGACTCAAATCCTAATTTGTCACTCTCTAAGCTTTCTAAGTTAAATATTTTGAAAATTACTTTTATTTGGTTTCATTTTGTTTAAATTTAAAATCGTTCAAATTAGAAAAGAGTTTTAAATTTGTGTTCGAGCTTGCTTCCATTAAAGTTTGATTAAATTAAAGATCGAATTGAGTTTAGTTCAAGATTAGGGCAAACAAGCACATTCATTACACACTAAACGAATATATTGGATCTGGGTAACTTGTTCGTGAACATTAAACGAGTCATTAAAATCAAAATCAACAAAAACGAAAGATAGAAAGGAGGAGAGATTTCAAAATGTAGAGGGAATGGGAATCGAGGAAGTGGAGGGATGACGGATAAGAAAGTTGAGGGAAAATGAGAGATTAGAGAGAAGGGATAAATGAAGAAGAGATGAAAGGGGCAAAGCGAAAGGTGGCTAAATGTCTCTTTAGACATTTAAACAAACTTTGTTTGAGCCAACCATAAGTATGCCTACTAATGAATAATAAACATACTTGTGTTCGAGTTCGGCAAGTTTATTAATCGAGTTCTAAAATTTTGTTCGAATTCGTAAACGAGTTTAACCCAAATTTATTCATGAATTGTTTGACGAACATACTACATTTACATCTTTAAAATTAATAACAAATAAATTTATTCATGAACATAAATAAACTAAGCACAGAACTTATTCGTGAGTTGTTTGACGAACATACTAATCTATTTAAATTTCTAAATTAATAATAAATGAATTTGTTTATAAACATAAATGAACTAAATACAATTGTGTTCAAGTTTGGTATGTTTATTAGTTGATTTCTAAAATTGTATTCAATTCGTTACGTAAACAAAATTAACTGAATTTATTCATGAATTGTTTAACAACATATTGGTTCAATTACATCTTGAAAATCGTTTAATAAGAGAATTTAATATCTGGTACATAATTTATTTAATATATTTTAAATCAAAATTTAAACTTATATAGTTGTAGTATAAAAATCGTTGAAATATGAAAACAGGGCTTGAACATTTCATTGGCAATATACGTGGGCAAGGCTTAACCCAAATTCTGTAGACCGGGTTCGACCGGGGAAAACCGGAGCCTTAAACCCTTGAAATCCCCTCCCCAATTCCCATTGTTGTCTGTCAGACTTCTATGTTCAAACTCCAAAGAGCAACCATGAATCGTTCCAAGGCAATCCTCGCCTCCTTCAGACTCGCGAACTCGCTTCACTCCACCCGGGTCAGCTCAGCTCGTTCCTTCTCCACTCAGGTGACGCACTTCTCCCGCTTCTCTTCACATCTCTCATCTCAACCACACTCTTCTCATTTACTGAGCAGCCGTCAAAAGCTTCACTTCTCTTCCAAACCCAGCTCACTGGTCCAACTCATAGTGACCAACGACTGGTCTGATGAGTTAGAGACCGAGTTAGAGAAGTTTAAGTCGGCATTGACTCATGAGACTGTCATCTATGTTTTGAAGAAACTCGATAAAGACCCGAAAAAGGCGTCGAATTTCTTCAACTGGGCACGTGAAGAAAATGGGTTTAATCCCAATTCTTGTGTTTATAGCTTTATGCTTAGGATTTTGGCTAGTAAGGATACAATGAAAGAGTTTTGGATAACTTTAAGGGAGATGAAGGACCAAGGTTTTTATCTTGACGAGGAAACTTATTATACGATTCATTCATTATTTAAAAAAAATAAGATGAATACTGATGTTGTGGCTTTAACCCATTTCTATAAGAGGATGGTTGAAGAGAATGCTAAGGATAGCATTGTGAAAGAGGTAGCTGATGTTGTTTTGGGGAATGAATGGAGTAATGAGATTGAGAAACAATTGGATGATATGGCAATTGTTTTATCTGATAATTTAGTTATAAGAGTGTTGAAGGAACTTCGAAGTTACCCTAGAAAAGGTTTGAAGTTTTTCCATTGGGCTGGTAAGTGTTCGAGTTATAAGCATAACACCGTTACTTATAATGCTCTTTTGAGGGTTCTTGCAAGGCATGATTCTACTGGGGAGTTCTGGAGTGTTGTTGATGAGCTGAAGGGTGAAGGATTTGAGATGGATATTGATACTTATATTAAGGTTTCGAGGCATTTTCAGAAGATCAAGATGTTGGAGGATGCAGTGAAACTTTACGAAATCATGATGGACGGCCCGTACCAGCCTACAGCTCAAGATTGCAGCTTGCTTTTAAGACGCATTTCTGGTGGTGATACACAAGATTTGAATTTGGTGTTTAGGGTTGTGAATAAATATGAGGCCGCCGGACATGCACTTTCTAAGGCTATCTATGATGGGATTCATCGCTCTTTAACTGGGGTGGGTCGGTTTGATGAAGCAGAGAACATTATGAAGGCTATGAGAAATGCTGGGTGTGAACCTGATAATATTACGTACAGCCAACTGGTCTTTGGACTTTGTAAAGCAAGAAGACTTGAAGAAGCCTGCAAAGTGTTGGATGAAATGGAAGCACATGGATGTACTCCAGATATCAAGACGTGGACTATTTTGATTCAAGGTCATTGTGATGCTAATCAAATTGATAATGCATTGATGTGTTTTGCAAAGATGCAGAAAACCTGTGATGCTGATGCTGACTTGTTGGACGTCTTAGTAAATGGTTTCATTGGTCAGAATAGAATAGATGGTGCATACAAATTGCTTGTGGAGATGGTAAATATAGTTCATCTAAGACCTTGGCAAGCAACATTTAAAAATCTTATTGAGAAGCTTCTGGGGAAAGGAAAACTTGAAGAATCAATGAACCTTCTTAAGTTGATGAAGAAACAAAACTACCCACCTTATCCCGAGCCTTTCATTCAATATCTTTCAAAGTTTGGGACTGTGAATGATGCTATAGAATTCCTGAAAGCATTGAGTGTGAATGAATATCCAACCATTGGAGCTTACCTTCATGTTCTTAAATCATTTTTTGAGGAAGGTAGACATTCTGAGGCCCAAGATCTACTACATAAGTGCCCTCATCATGTTCGTAAACATCCTAAAATCTCTGAACTCTTTGGTACCAAATCTACTACTTGATTTTTTTAATAATGAGAATCAGCTCAAACTAGAATCTTTACAGATGCAATGAGCAATTTCTGCTCACTAGGATTTTTTTTTTGGTATTATGTAGCTTCTTATATTATTTTTCCGAAAAAAAATGTTTCATGAATTTTATTTGGGGAAGTTCAGCTTGACAAGTTGTAAGTTTTTGCAAGGTTTTGCAGTGTTCATCTTAACTATTGGTGTCTGGTTAAATTTGGTTGTGCAGTTTCTTCAGTGGTTCGATAAAGTTCAGCTGCCGTTATTTTAGTTGGTCAAGGATTTGTTGAGACTTGATGTTCATTTTTAACATTTAGTTCTTTTAGTTTTCTTTTCAAAGTTGCGATCAATGGCAGTGTTGCGTTGGTGGTTTGGAGACAGTGTGGTGGCCGGTGGGAGTTGGATTCCTTAGGTGATTTTGACATCGATATTTCTTTTTTCTTGTAAGGACAGGAGGCAAGGGTATATTTATTCTGTGAAACATTACTTTAGGCAGCTTTAATTCAAATATAATGCATAGAGTTGTTAAACAAATCTAGTGCCCTTCTAACAGTTTTCTGGTTTTATTACAGATGTGTCAAACATGTTAATCTAACATTTCAAATGGGATGACAGGTAACCATTAGCAGTCTGCGGTTGTAATAACTATTTTGCTAGTATACTTTCCTTTTAGAACTTTTCTTGCAAGCAAAAATGAAACTAGTTTTGCTCAAGAAAGGAATCCATGTTTTTCACCAGATATTACTAAGCAGCTTGTGTTGATTCTACATCTTTATATACAGAGACACGAGTAGATATTGCTAAAGATTTAAGCATTTTTGACATATTATGCTTCAAAAGCGTCCATCATACACATAGAAAAACCTCGTTAGTTCAGTCGGGTAGCTCAGAACACTCCCTCCTGGCTGTTTCTATCATTGTGTGCAAGAACTTACTAAGGTCACAACAATATGGGTTGTTGAGGGCCGCATGAGCCAAAAATGGAAGTTTTCTTAGTGATCTTCCGCTCAATCCCTATAAAGAAACCACAGAGAAAATCAAGTTAATACCCAAACGTCAGAAAGTTTATTTCCCTTTGGTCATTTGTAATGCAGTTGCCAGATTCAATATGTATGCATTCAAGGGTTCTGTTCCCAACCTCACATGCTTCTGCAGCCTCTAGTAATTGTTTCCATAGGTGAAGAGTTGTTTGAACCTCCTGAATCTCAGGCATACTCAGTTTCTCTTTCAAAGTAACATAATCTGGAAGGATGGATTGGCTAGAGTCCTAGAGAGATTCAAATTTGACAAATTTGGGCATTAAGTGGATGAGACGAAAATTTGGCAGCATCAAGCACTATTGTCTCTGTAAGAGAAACATTCTTACCTGGGAACTTGATATGATTCCTGTCCGAATAAGTTCATTCAAGCAGGACTTTAAAATTTCATAACGAGCTTGAAGAGTTGGAGGGCCAATGTATGCTTTGATATCTGCTCGGTCAACAAATGCAATATCTGCAATACAATCAGTAAATCTTTATATTCCAACAGTGTGGATATTTCTCCTGTCTAATCTTTATATTCCATCGCAAGAGAATATCTGATCAAGGTTCCTAACAGTTTGAAAACTCAGAATACCAATCCAGTACAGAATAATGACAAATTACCACCCAATCTGAAATGGGTCATTGGCTTACCAATAGCAGCGGTTATATTGGACGTAGTCAAAACGATCACATTGGGAGATGATTTAAGCTTATCCATCTGAGTTAATAGCGCATTTACAACCTGAGTACATGTTTTTTGAAGTTGATTTAGGGTATAAAAATGAGAGAGGTATACTCAATCACATAAAGATGTGCATTTAAGAAAGAAATTAAAAATTAGTCTTATACCCGAATGGAATCTGAAGGCTCGGAACCAGACAAAGCAGCCTTCCTAGCAGCAGCGAGGCTTTCAACTTCATCTGCAGCATCATCATCAAATCTAAAGAATCATAAGATAGAAAGACTGGAAATATTTAAAATCGAAAGCCAACTTCTGTAATAAAAGGCTCACCAATTAAAACAAATACCAGATTGCTTTCTTCCTCTACCATGTCTTGAATTTTTTGGAAAAGCTTTGCAACCTAAGGTTTAAAATATACCAGAGTTAAGAACGTAATCACCAAACACCTAACATCCAGGACTCTACAGTATTTCTGTCAAAAGCAACCAACTGGCACAGGAGCATACCAACTTGCCGCTCTCAGAGAACCATTTACTAAACAAAGAATGTGCATTAACTTCAACCAATTGGCACTGTGGGTACCTGATTACAGAAGAGCAATCCGCAAAACAAAATTAGGCTAGAACCAGTCATCTGACATGCTATTAAGTCTGAATTCATCAGTCAATGAAATTAACGAAACCTGGAGCTGAATCTAATGGATAGTTTTTGTGCCAGCGCTTTACATAAAGATGTCTTTCCTGTACCTGGTGGTCCATGTAAAAGAATAATGCTGCAAAACATATTAAAAACATCAATCCGTTTTGGGACATAGCAATTATTATCAATGCTTGTAATCAACTGACATTTCCTATTATCTAGATGACTAAGAGAAAATTAAAGAAAATACCAAAAAAAAAAAGCCAGTTACGAATACACCACATGAAGCCTTGCTTCATCTCAGATAGTTTAAAGAATTTGCCCTTGGGGCAATCAGTCATAGGGAATCCAGGTGCAACAGGGGAATTGTCAAATTGCATGAAGAAGATTTTGAAAAGTAGGAAAGTAAGCATGTGTGTGCATGTAGATTTGTCTATGCTCTACACAGAGCTTTGCACCTTCAAGATTATAGAACCACATCAAAGTGGACATCACACAGTAAGTAAGAATGCCACAAATATCTGAGATACTAGTGCTTTCTTCCTTGAAAGTCATGAGAAGGTTCCATACCGGTTCCATGACACTAGGAAAGGATCAACACCTTTTTCAGTAAAAAGTAATGCACTGGCAGCATACCGCAATAACCGCTGCTTAAGGCCAGATTCATAGATTAAGCTACAAAAGAAAATTCCAGCATCAAAATCGAAACTAATTTCAAACTTACAAGAAAAGATGGCAGTTGCAGACAAACCTTTCCCACATGCCATCAAATTCCTTAGCTGGAAGGATCCATTCATTGAAGCTGGACAACTGGCCATCCCCACTCAATTCCTCACATGGCCCTTCCTCACTAAGCTGACAAGCCAACAATGGTATCCATTCAAATTTAAACAAACAATATAAAATAAGTATAAATTGGAAAACTGACCACACATTTTCAATTTCTGCAAGCCAAGCAAATACTGCATCAACATCCTATAGTTACAACCTCATATGGCTCTTTCACTTGAAATTGGATAACATTTCAAACACAATGTAGACTGCAGAGGCCATTTACTAAGGCATGGTTGTGGAGGAAAATGCACCAAAAAAAAAAAAAAGAAAAAATCATAAAATCTGCAAACCTTACTAAATAAAATCAGAATAGCATGGTACCTGAAAGACATGAACAACAGGTTTGACTTGCCAGAACAAAAGAATATCATGGTTTTTCACCCATTCATCTACACAATCAACAATTCAAACAAGATGAGTAAATTGCAAACCCTCACTCTCCGTACAGTAAATAATAGAACTCATCAACTAAAATGAGATACTCAATCAAGCTAAATGCCTCAATTTCACACTCTAAGCTGTCAAAAACTTAAGAGTCATTATTTTTCTCAGGTCTCACTTTCACCAAAGACTCCAAACGAAAAACATACCTGTGTCACAAATACGGATTCTTCGTACATTTTCCATGAGAAATGGATCATCAATAGGAACAGGTACAGGACCATCAACGTAGCTGAGACTCCTCTTTTCAAGCATTCTAGTTGCAAAGCAAAACAGTTGATTTCAACCTCTCATTTAAAAAACCCCAAATCCAATAAACCCTAATTTCTTTCAAAGCTTATAAATTAGCATAATTTTTCAACAAAACAGTGAAACATCAACCATCAGTCGGTCAAAGATTTTTTTTACCATAAAGTAATAAATCAAAATCTTTTTAACTTCTTACTGTTCAACGGCTTTCCGGACATCGTCTGGCCGAGCTGTGCTTGAAGGTTTTAAGCAAACTTCAACTGACAACAAAAGTATGGATACAAACATAAATCAAACCAAAGCAAAATTCAAATTTGTGAAAAGAGAGTATACATTGAGGAATTACCGGAAACGTGAAATTTGTCATGGGGAACAATAGGAGAAGGCGATGCCGGAGGTGGTGACGGGGCAACGCCGTTTTGTTCAGAGATCTTGACGTCTGCGGGGTTTGGAACTGAAATCTCCATGGGAGAGCTCATCTTTTGGTTTTGGGGATTTGAGGGATTACGGATTATACCGCGGATCGCATTGCAGAGGATCTGAAAATCATGTTTTTGAGAGGTAAACCAGAAAGAAAGAAACCCTAGATAGGTGAAACCAATGGATTTTTATTTGAAAATGGGCGGGAAAATGTCGAATAAGGTTTTTCAATTCCTGTGCTGCGGGACTTCGGCTTGGGGATGCGACTCACCCAATTATATGCTAACACGTGGAAGGTGTTTTTTTGCTTTTTTCCTCCCTCCATTTTTTTTTGGTAAAAAGATAATTTTTTTAAATAATTTCCTTTCCTTTTTTGTAAGAAAATAATTTTTAAAAAGTTTTATATTGGATCATTTTCGAATCATATCTCTTATTTTTTTTTACTCTATTGATATATTTGAATTAATATATTTTTCTGATAATTTAAATATTAAACTAACTACATTATGAATTATGTGTTTTTTTATAATTATTTATTATTTTGTTTATCAATTACATTATTATCGTTTACAAATATAATTACACAAACATTCACTCCAGAAAAAATATTATTACAAGAACATTGACACACACATTTAAAGTTACAATAAATAAAAAATTTAAAAAATATAATTATTAAATATTTTGAGAAATTTACAATAAAAACTGAATTCACCAAATTAATTGAATAAATTTGATTAAGATGATTTAAATAATTCGATGGTTTGATTAATTCTGAAATGAGATCGATGAAATCAATTAATTCGATTGGTATTGATTTTAAAATATTTTTTTGACTAATCAAATTAACCTATTTATAACCCTAAGCACACTAGTATTCATTTATGTTTGAGTTTATTTATATTTGTTGAAATATTTTAATAGTTTGAATCATGTTTATTAGAACATTTTAATATTATTAAATTTGTGGTTTATTAAAATTCATAATTTAATTTTATTCATTATATAATTAACTTTAAAAAATAAAATTAAAATTTTTGATTAATTTGATTACCAATCAAATTAATCGATTTGATTTAATAAATAAGTTAATTGGTCAAAACTTCATTTTAAGTTGATTTAATTAACTTTTAAAAAGGCATAATATATATAAAAAAATTTAAATTATTTAAAAAAATTTAAATAAATTTTAATCTTTTATTACATTCAATCAAATTCTAATAGTTTTATTTTGAAGCAAACAAGCTCTTATAATTAATCATTGACTAACTGTTATTAATCAAAATATTACTTATTGTTTTATATCACGTGACATTGACGTAACATGTTGATACATTATAATAGATGATAACGTGATATGATGATATGGCAATGTGATATTTCATCTTACATCAACACCACGTCAGTACCACAAGGCATAAAATGATTGATCACACATGTTGACACATTATACTAGATGACGTGATCATTTCACCTTATTATTTTATATTACGTGACACTAACGTAACATGTTGACACATTATAATAGATGATGACATGGTCATATAGTATTTCACCTTATACATCAACACGACGTCTGTACCACGAGATATAAAATGATTAATGACATATGTTGATATATTATAATAAATGACATGATTATGTAGCATTTCATCTTATTATTTTATATTACATGACATTAATATAATATGTTGACACATTATAATAGATGATATTGTGGTATGATGATATGGTCATGTAGCATTTCACCTTATACATCAACACCTGGTCAGTACCTCGAGGCATAAAATAATTGATAACATATGTTGACACATTATAATAAATGATATGATAATGTAGCGTTTTATTTTATTGTTTTATAATATATGATACTGATGTAATATATTAACATATTATAATAGATGATGGTATAGTATGATGACATGATCATATAACATTTCACTTTATATATTAACAACACATCAGTATCACGAGATATAAAATAATTGATGATAATTAATCAATCATTAATCATAAAAATTTATTCAATATCAAATAAAAGTATAAAATCGAATTTATTTAATCAAACTAACATAATTAAGGGTTAGACCCACCAATCCCTACCCACGTGCCAATGCTTGAGGCTGCAGGTAAATTGCCGATATTGTCAATATTGTCAATTACAGTACTACAACAAAGGTATGCGTTCCAACGGCTCATGTCACTTCACATCAACAACAACGTGAGGTTGTAATTTACCTAAGATAAACTGTATGGCCCCTACATGACTTTCCTTGACAATGCCAAAAAGGAAGCATGAAGAAAAAGCTAGAGGTTGAAGATGATGGTGTCAAGGACCTTGAAATCATCAAAGCAGTGGCACAAGCCTGGCACAGTCACTCCGGGTGCACCAGGCAAACCAATGAATACGATGCCTACAGGCGAAATTTCAAAGGCAAGCCTTCTAGGTTCAAGCTTGAAGCAATGAGCAGGCCATCGTCTGTCAAGGACAATGTTGCTACCCCATGTTGGGACTTCCGGCAGTCACTGTGGGATTCATATGAGATTGTCACGGTGGCCAAAAAGCTAGAGACCGGCCTGGTTTTTGATGACCCTTTCACAGGGTTAGAAGATATGAGTAGAGCTCAAAGGAAGCACAAGGAGAGTAAGAATGGCCTTAGGAATTTGTTCAAGTGGGTGACCTCGAGGAGATTCAATGAAGCTGATATTCCTCGTGAAAATAGGAATGGGTTTTGATCTGTTTTTTAGTTTTATTAGCCTTTGGGTTTGTGTGAAAATTGTGAACTGGATTGTCAGCTCAACACACAGCAGTTTTTCCTCCTGCAACTGTAAACATGGAGATGGTAGCTCTTTTTAGCGTGATATCAACAGCAACCTGTTTTGAAGGTTATCCTTCCTCTTTTTGCATCCATTGATTTCTGTGCATTTGCTGAAACATGTTCTCTGCAAAGCTAGGACTCTTCCTGGTCAGGACTTATGGAGATGCAATCAGTTATTTCTTCTCATAGTGTAAAACTTGCCAATCATCTTTCATCTCAACCAATATTGTAAAGCTAAACCAATTTGATGTCTTCCTTACATAAATTTTCTTCATTCACTTCACCAGTTGCTTCTTTTGCAGTACTCTATGCTACTGCTCATAAAGACCTATTTATGACATAACTCTGTTGTTTTCTTTACAATTTTTCTGATCTTCAGTAGGAATAACAAGCCAGCAAGTGGATCGGATCTTGAAAAGTTCCAATTTACATATAAAATGGCCCTGTCCCTACTCCCTTGGGATATTCTCTGCTATGATCTCAAGGCACTTTACATCTTTACCATAACATTATTGCAGGCTTGCAGGAATACTAATTAGCTACTTGGACGGAATCTTTTGCCTTGGCAACATAGTTTAGAGTTAAATAGCAGTTGAAAAGATCAAGATCAGCATCTCGATCACGGTCCAGACAGAGAAAGATATTCAATACTATTTGGCAAAAAGCCTGCTTTCATTCAACTGCTATAGGTTGGCTGCTGGCGATGCCCGTATTGTGTTAATGGATATGAATTTTTAATGGCTCGACTTGATTTTAATATTCATCTGGTGCAATCTTAAGGTTCATGAGGAACTAACTGATACCTTAATTTTTAATTTTTCTAGTGTTGTGAGCCACTATTGATCCCTGGAACCACCTAACTTGTAGGCCTATCTCTGAAAAAGGTTTCAGGTACGATATTTCCTGGGTTGCTCCAGAGTGCAGAGGATTTTTAAGTCTAGTATCGCAACTAGAATGGGATATCAACTGCCAAAGTTTCAAACCCTCGCCTCCATTCACCTCTAGAACATTGCTTCAATTGGGTCAAATTTTAAGTGTTTGATTACTTCAACTGGCAGGGGTGCTATGTATGTGAGCTATTCAATTAGCTAGAAGACTGGCGATGGGGCAGGTAGAGAAAAGCAACTTGATTAGAGAGCTGTTATTGGTCCTGCAAGGTTTATATAGTATTCATAATTATCAATAACAACAAATACATCAGGGCAGACACAAGAGCTATCTGCTAAGCAACCAACTTTAAAGCTTCATTAAAGAGAAAATAAGAGGGAACACACGGGGTTTTGGTAGCACTTCAAGCCTAATTAGACAGGCCGTTTATTTAAGTAACTGCATCAGCAATACTATCTATGGTTACCTGGCCTGTCATTTAATCATGATTAACATGCTCCCAAAGTCTAGTG
Organism: Theobroma umbraticum; assembly: GCF_002168275.2. Classification (NCBI taxonomy): domain Eukaryota; kingdom Viridiplantae; phylum Streptophyta; class Magnoliopsida; order Malvales; family Malvaceae; genus Theobroma; species Theobroma umbraticum. The sequence continues at coordinate 6,985,632 of NW_018397265.1, forward strand.
CACTTTGAAGGTCTTCCATTTGCACAGTTCAAACGCCTTGTGCTTCTGCTGGATGTAGCCACCAGCTTCCACATCAACGGTGGTTTCTTCATAATCCTCACGGTTCCCATCCCTCGTTTCCTCAATGGTTTCTACATGCTCAACCACCTGAACCTTCTTTTCAGACTTTGGGGACCGCTGCTTTTGGTGATGTTCTTCCTTAAACTCAACAACCTCTTCCTCAGAGCTGTACTTGTTGTTAAAGGCCTTGTGGACAGTGGGGTACTGAGATGCACCAGGGATGATGGTGGGCAGTCTTTCCATTCTGGCAAGATGGGCACGGTAGTCCTGGGACGTGGTGTCCCATCCAGAATTCTGTCTGGGAGTGTAGCCGGCGCTTCTTCTCATTGTTGTATCTACTACTCCCTTCACAGCTATAACTAAGCCTGTAATGGAAGCTTGCCCATTTATAGGCAGAGAATTTTCCTTTATTCGTAAATGATAAGATTGCATCTGGTTCTCTCTATCATAATGCCATATCAAAATATACTCAGGTTCAGTTTAATTCAACTACATGCAGAGAGGAATAAAATACTGATAACAAAAAGGGAATGCTCGAAGGATCTCTTCAAAGTTTGATACCATGCCCCTGCTGCATTATTAATCTAGGAATATCAGATTTTTTCTCCAGGATAGTGAACTGCTCAAACTTTTTGGGTGCTCAACTGGCTGGACAAAGAAATACAGTCGTCAGAGCCCAAACTATAATACCCTGGAAAGCAGATCCTCAGGAATTTTGCCTGAAAAGATCAGAAATCTATAATGGCTGTCAATATCATTTCACCCCAACCCTCCAAGTATCTTTCAAACAAAACAGTTGCAGAATGTTAATTAGCATTAAAAAATGAAAATTAACTCGCATGTATTCTTGGAACTGTTTCACTGGAAAACTCTGCAGATGGCAGCTGGGACATTGTCTTCTCAATCGGGAACATCTTTAGTGAGCTGGTTTGTTGATTCCATTGCCTATCCAAACTTCAATCCCAGCACTGTCCCTTTCTCCCGCCAGAACTATAACTGCCATAACTACCATTAACCCTGGAAAAAGCCCAAGAACCTTCTCTCGCACCTATCCAAAACCACCAAAGATCTCAGCCCAAAACTGGTGTCCTGTTGCAGAGATTGTCCATGATTCTAATGGGATGCGAAAATTTTATGGCAGTGCCCACGATTTGAAAAAGAATAAGGACTGTGATGGCGGGTCAAACGTTTTAAGGTAAATAAACAGAATCATTCAATCTCACACGAGTAAATAAGGTAATCTTGAAAAATTTATAAGCCTGCGCATTACATTTTAATCTAGTGTTTTTGAAAAAGAATAACAATCCGTGACAATTATACCTTAAAAGAGTGAAATTGTTTAGAGAAGTTTGAATTCTATTCCAAGCGATTTTTATGGACATTGAGAAAAAGTCGGTTTTGATAATCATGTCGGTAGATTTTAAATTTTAATTTCTTCTGTCAATTTATAGGAAAACCCTTCCTGTGGTTTATAACATCATGATGGTGAAGTAATTACTCTATCAAATTCAGGGTCAATACTCTCTGTTTTGCACTAGAAGTTTTCTCCATTTTTGATAGAACTCCTTGTATGAAAATGAGTTCCAGTGCCATGGAAAGTTTTCCAGGAAAAAAGACTCAGAAATAAGTTTTCACTCCAATGAAAAATCAAACCAATCTCCAAGGTGAGACTGGTATTTCTTTACTTGACAGTTTGTTAAAGCAATAGTCATACTGATAGTTAAGTGCCTACAAGAATGCAAAAGAAGGGAGGTGGACTAGTGCTTGCATTTCTACCTTGATTAGCGGAAAAAGATTGGCAGAAAGGGTTCTGACTTCTGAGGTGCTGTTGCTTTCTTGTAGAGTGATTAACACTTCATTGAACAAATCAAACAGAATCTGTTTCTCCCCTTTCCTCAAGGAACTAAAGTTGAAATTTCTACATCTTATCATTAAACAAGAAATGAATCCCCCCCCCCCCAACTGACCAATTCCCATATTTTAGTCGCTGAAGACATAAGCCGACTATGAACTATGAGCACTCAGAGGAAAATGATAGCAACATCAGATGGATATTGTTGGAATTTCATCCAACTGAATTGGACTTTCACTTAAAAATGTAATTTATTAATCTAAAAAAATATTGTTCATGCTATCAGGGTGTACTTGTCAGGCAAGAGGGCCCTATTGTTTTCTGAGCCCTCTTCAGCTTCTTTTGATTCCCACTAGGACAAAAGTATCTGTCATTTCTTCTATCTCTAAGGACTAACAAGCATTGATCAAAGCAGAAGAAGAAACTTCTCCGCTCTTTTACCATATTTGCTTTGGGGGTTTCCCCAGAGTCATCACGCACTCCCATCAAAGAGCTTGTACCTGGAGATTCTGGTGGCAATATGGCATTCTCTGAAGCAAAAATCCGAGGAGGAATAGCTGGTTCAGGAGGACAAATACTAGAAAGATAATTTAGGAGCATCTGGATTATTTGACTGAAATTAGGACGGGTATTTGGGTCTTCCTTCCAACATGATGTTAGAATGATGGCCAATTCCTCTGGCAGGTTTTCAGCACTAGGCCTCACATTCTGCATAGCAAAACATCCCAAAACGTCAGCTACATTTAACAATATTAGAAAAGCTTACGATCACATCTACTTTAATCAATAATAAGAAGGAAATATTATATGAGAGTATTACCTTAAAAGCCGCTGCATATGCTGCCTGAAGATTTGACATGCCTTCAAACGGCAATTTGTTGTGCAAAAGCTCCCACAGCACAATCGCAAAGCTGTAGGCATCCACTTTGTGGTTGTAATGCTTCTTTTCTCCCAGCCTTAATGTGACAGTACTGTACAACTGCCATAATTTAGCCATGCAACCATGCAGTAATTAGTGGTTTGGTAGAAAAGGATTGAAGAACAAACTAAAAATGAAAAGTTAAGTACCTCTGGAGCCATCCAGCGGTATGTTCCCGTTTCAGCAGTCATCATCTCTGTCAATGACTCCTCTCTAGCTAAGCCAAAATCTGCTAGTTTAACCGTTTTATGGTCTGCTGTCAAAAGCAAGTTTTCTGCAGAGAGAACATCCAGATATGGTGAATATTCAAGCTGACATGTAATTGTGTATGCTTAAATGTCAAAATCATGCCCTCCCAGTGCTATGCTGAATCATTTGCATAGCACACAAAAATGAAGTTCTCTATTTTCCAGCCTGTTGGAAGGGGCAGTAAAGGTGGATGAGCCTAACTTCTAGTTAAGCAAGATTAATGCAAGTTGCAACAAATAAAAGAAAACTCACACAGCTAATTTTCTCTTAAGTCAAATGTTATTATATTAATAGTAGGCATTATACAGGTAAAGCAAAGCAACAGGAAAGAAGACACATACAGCCGGACAAGAAAACCAGATGCCCTAGTTTCATAAACAAAAACAATCATACTCCAGCTTGATAGCCTTAAAAGTAATGTTTGAAACCTACTGTAGTGATCTTCGACAGAACAAGTGAACTCAATATTTGGAAGAGATTCCAACGGGTGTCAATTGGAAGCCAGTCCCATGGCATTTTCTTCAAATTTATTGGATGCAATTGCTTTTTACTAATGACAATACTATAGGGGCTTTTATAGGTGTCCTGTCACCAAACAACTGCATCAGGATTACATGCAATAAAAAACTTGGTAGTCCGTATGCCCTCTAAACCATCTTATCATTCTGAAGCCTGAACAGCAGTTTAATATGTTCCTCACATCTTCTTTAGTCTTCCCTTCCCCTTTAATATCCTCCATTAAATCACATATCTAACAGATGAACACAAACATGTAGCATTAATTACCTACCCTTCTTGCATCCCTTCATAGTTTTTAGAGATGAAAGATTTCAATAGTCACCACCAGTCAAGCAACTGATTCAATTACCTGATGTTCCCTCGCATTCAAAATGGTGTATGTCTCCATATTGCAAAATGCAGATGTTATCCATCTAATCAACTTTCAAAACACAAAAACGTGAGTGTGGAATGAGAAGATTACCAGGCTTCAGATCACGGTGGATGATCCCATGAGAATGCAAGCACTCCATAGCACGAGCAATATCAAGTGCAAAACCAATAGCAATTCGCATGTCTAAGCACCTAGGCCGCATGTTCAGCAAATACTTTCGTAGGGTTCCCCCCAAAAGAAGCTCAGTAACTATAACCATTACAGGCTCCTTGCAGGCACCAATAAACTGTTCAACACAAGGGTTCATCATTCACAGTTAAAATTGAGTGAAATTATATATGATTGGAAGTACAATGATGTACCAATAGCAAGGTGACAATCCTAAGAGGACTAGATGCAAGTCAACCTTCACTAGATTTTTATGCTGAACTCTAGACAGCATCGCAACCTCTCTTGCAAACCGTCCTTCTCTCTTGGTTATCTCCTCAGGAGTTTCTCCTTTATGAAGTATTTTAATTGCAACAGTCTGGTTTCTATACCTGCAAGGCATCCCATAAAACCCAAAAAGGGGGAAAAAAAAGAAACACAATATTAAAATCCAATTCCAGATAAAACAGACTCAAATCAGGTTTAAGATCTCAAGCCAGCTTTAGCAGTTACAACTAAATATAATTAAATGAAATTCTAACTATTTACAGGAAGAATAAGGAGTTCCAATTTTCCGTTTGACAAACAAATTAAAGTTTCAGCCAAAATGAGGAAAGAAGATAGCATAATTCAGACAAGAATGAGTAGAACAACAGCTAAACTAAAAACCCACAAATAAATCAGAAAGATTAATAATTCCCAATTGCTGAATTTTGAGACAAACAAAGAACAAAATTATGGTGAGGAACTGAATTTGCCAAAGGGAGAGTACAAAGAAGAAGTTGCAAACCATAGTGAAGGCATTGCCCAGAAATAGCCAAACCAAGTAATCCAAGAACCAGAAAAAGAGAAAAAAATTGCAAACTTACTTTCCCTCATACACTTTGGCATGAGCTCCTTCTCCAATTCTTGGACCAACAAAAAGATGCTTTGGATCAATCGACCATTTAGCATCCAATTTGAACTCATCAGCCGAGTAAAACCTACTCCCAGATTCCATAATTCTAAAACAGGAAAGAGCTCAAATATCTATATCTAGTAAGTAATCATTAGAAAAGTTTATCCTTTTATTAATTAGTAAAAAAAAAAAAACATACACCACAAACTCAAAGAAAGGAAAGCTTTTTGAAGGCTCATTCACCACAGACACATTACATGGATAAGCTGACAATATGAAATAGAGAGAGAAGAAGCTACACAAGACATGCTCTGGTGTAAATTTTTCATGTGTGGTGTTTTTGATAAAACCACTCCTAAAAAATCAAACTTTCACAAGTTTAATGGCTTAGATGTCCTGAAGGAGGCAAAAGAAAGGAACCCCACGTGTAGTGTACCGTAGTTGAAGAGAGAGGGAAACAGATTGAGAGAGAGACGCACACACACACAACAGGAAATAAAGGAAGGAAGGAAAGAAAGAAAGAAGGACAGAAAGAAAAGTTGAAAGTGCAAAGTAAATGTCTTGAAAATTCATGGGGAAAAGAGAAGGAGAACAAGATCAAATCTTCATCAAAACTTTTCTTTTCCTTTCTGGGTCTTTTTTTTTTTTCCTAGTTTTGCATCATAAGAATCATTAGAGAGCTTTAAATTATGATTAAGTAAACAAATGGGGAGATGGGGGAATTTGAGTTTATTTAAATCTTTTCAGGGAACAAGGGCTTAACAGTTAACAGTGTTGATCTAGAGACAGAATCATGGGAGAGGATTGAGTGTGTGCTCAATAGAGAAAAGAAGAAAGAGAGAACGATTTGTGAAATATTGTAATAAAGGAAGTGGGAGCCATAAACTAATCAAAAGCACATGGAAACTGATCTTGTCAAACATGGGGACAACCCCCCATTAAATAAGAAATGCCTGGACTGGCTAATGCCTTCCTCCCTTCCTTCCTTCTACTTGTATTTCACTCTACTTCTGGTGTTCAAGCTAAAGCCCAAGAAGGTGTAGCTTTTTCTTTGGGGCATATTGACTTTGTTGTCCATGGTTAGCTGCCCTCTCTTTTTCTTAGAAACAAATACTACTCCTATTACTAATCAACCTCTCCTCTTTATTACTTTTTGCTTCTAAAAATTATTACTGACATTATTATGGATTCAAAAGGAATTTATGGAAAAGTAATATTGGCACCATCATATTAAATTAAAAATAATGTGATTTCAAAGATAATTAGTACATATATGTATATTTGGTGAAGATAAAATCATAGCTTATACTTATCTTCTTTTTTTCAAAATGAAGATATTTTTTCCATTTTCTAGACACACAATACCATTATATTTTCTACATTATAAATTTATTTCTTATATTTTTATTTTTTTCGCATAAAAAAATTAAATATCTATAATATAAACTTTTTTTTTCAAATTTTAATATAAAATACATCAAAATTAATACATTTACAATGACTATAAAGCTTTTGTTTAACTCAAAACTCAATAAGCAAAGGAAGAGGAGAATATGTGCATATCACTTGCTACTAATTTTAATTGAGGTTTCTATCTACCATAATTCCTAGCGAAAATGGACCATCATTATTCCTTGCTTTATAAGATAAATGCTGAAGCTTTTGTTTGGTCATTTTGCTGTCTTAGGGGGTAGAAAAGAAGAAAAGATACCTTTTGCTGAGTATATATGTAATGTACCATTCACCAAACAGTAAGAAAACTATAATTATGCACTGAATACTCTGATTTTAATATTATTGTAAATTCTAAAGATTGCTAGGAAAGAACCATTTTTTTTTATTTTTTCAAGAAAGAGGGGTGTAAAATATTTATAGAATAAAGATAATTATAAGTTTCATACAATAATAGCAAAATGTTAACAGCCCCTCTGGGCCTATATACTATAGAACTTAAACACCCCTGGAAAACTAAAAGCAGCTACTTGAGAAGGTTTGGGAGCACTCTTGATTTTATTTATGTATAGCATATCCCTAAGAAAGCACCATTATCCTTCATTTAAGCCCTTTCACCAGTGAGGAGATCCATGACAACTCCCTTGATGCTCCCATTGTTCTTCTTCAGCAGCTTCTTGTTCATTTCAGCATCACAGAAACCCTGCGCACAACAACACAACAGCCAATTTCAGAACACTGTCAGCTCAGTGTTGTACATACTAATCAAGAAGAGGTAAACAAAAAAGGAAACGAAAGAGATGATTTCTGCAGGCAGTTTACCATTTCCTGCAGCTCCTCAAGAATTGGATCCCACTCAGCTACCCCACAAAGATCGTCAACAGACTTCTCCAGATCATATTCATTCATCCTCAGGATCTCCTTGTTCAAATCAACCTGCTTGAATCCCATCTCTTCAAGTTCCTTAAGTAGAGTCTGCTCAACAGATTCATTTTCAATGTCCTCCTGAGATGGTGCTTGTACACTTATTGCAGGGGATGGTGCTTGCACACATATTGCAGGGGCTGGTGCCTGAGAGGGTCCAGCAGGAGATGGCGCTTGTACACATATTGCAGGGGCTGGTGCTTGAGACTGTCCAGCAGGAGATGGTGCTTGTACACATATTGCAGGGGGTGGTGCTTGAAAGGGTCCAGTAGGAGCTGCTTCTGAGAGATCAATCATGGGATAAGACACAGACGGAGATGGAATGTGTGGAAAAGCAGGAGATGAGACACGTTGGTCAATGTTAGGATATGCTGCAGGTGAAGATAATGTAGGAGGCTGGTGAACAGGGACAAAGACACCTTGGTCAATGATGGGATAAGTCACAGATGAAGATGTAGGAACAGGTATTGGGACATCACTGCCAAGCAGCAAACTATTGTATACTGTATGCTCCTTTGCTGGCTGGTCATTAACCATGGGCTTCAGAGGCGCATTGCCCGCATTAGAGTTGCAAAGCTCTGTAACAAGATCAACATTCATATCTACAATCTCAGGGTCTCTTGGGCCACTGCTTTCAGGGGGCAAATTTAAGTTCAAGCCCTGGAAGTTATCACTAATAGATTCCTTAATGGACGTATCAACCTGCATTAACAAATCATAATCAAAAGTAAATGAACTGTCAAAAGATAAAAGACCTCAAAGCATATCAACCATATTGAAAATACAATACTTACATGGATGAGAACCCAAACACGTTGCCCAAACTTCATGCCAGTTTGAGATGCCATTCTCCAGTAAGAAACATATCGACCAGGCAACTGTGGTGCAGTAAAATCAATGGCAATATCAAGTTCCCCATCAACAGGTACACCATCAGCAGGAATCTGCCATAAGTTGAGAAGACCAACAAATAATTAAGCACAGCCTTGAACAAAATCATAACGATCATTGAACACACATGAAACAGTACAACTGCTATTAATGCAAAAGAGAAAACACCCTACCTCTATCTCAACTGAGGTTGCATCACTGAACTTGTCTCCCCCAATCCAGACAAGTTGCATTCTGCCACACCAGGGCAAAGTGCCATTATTGCGCATCCTCCAGATCTTTGTAAATGGCGTAGATGGAGCCATTACAGTCCCATCCAGTACACTGACATCCAAGATGAAGCGACTGTCTAGCTTAGGCCGAGCTGACTTCATTACACGATTCCTCAAGACATGCGGTAGTGCTGGCCCACCAGCTCTTGGAATCTGTAAATAGGAACGCATCAGATGTCATTAAAACAAGGATAAGAGTTATGAAGCAAACAGCTAAGGAAATTACATGATCATTTGATGCCCTGAAACACCATGGATGCCGGTAATGCAAAGGTCTGTCCATTCTGATGTAATCAGCTTCATTTCCCATTTTGGAAAAGCAGATGCTGCAGAGATCATAATCATCTGTTCTGTATTCCCAAGTAAGGGAAGTTCAGTGAGTAACAATAAAAAAAGAGTCTGAAAGGAATCATCAGCACTTAAAACATTTCTTACACTTTGGACTTGAACCGAGGTCCAGTAATGGGAAGAACTCCACAACCATCACATTGAATTCCCTTGTGGAATGTACCAAACATGGGATTTTCATGAGTGGAACTCCTTTTACTTGGACTAAAGGGATGGTATAGAAAAGGAGGCACAACAGGGTCGTTTGCTACCGGCACTCCACTGAAGGGACATTCATTTGAAGGACCCATCCCATTGATCGGATAATATTTCCTTGTAGTATCAACAAGGGGAGTTGATGTATCCAAGCTAACACTCTTCCCCTTGTTATGACTATTGCTCTCCTTTGTGTTTTTCTTGTTTGATGCAGATGATCCAGAGGTCATGGTAGCACATCCAGTCAGGTTGACATCAGCAGGAGGATCAACATTCAAATCAACAGCAGCAGGCACATTTACACCTCCCGTTGCATTTCCATTGTTGGCTTCCTTGCTAGCCCTGCAACTTGAGTCATCAGCTGTACATTTTGGCAAAACTGCTTGTAAGCCAGCATCCCTTGAAGGATTGGGATCGGTTGGGGCAGATGGGGCACTAGGGCTCTCAGAAGTTCCAACAGGTATGTTTGTATTAGCACCAGCTCCAGACTGGGAAACAGGGCTCAGATAGGATTGTCCCATCTTAGACAAGCACTCCACAAGATCACCTAGCACTGGACTAGCAGATGCAACTTTCAAAGGAACATCAAAGGACAGCTTTGAGAAAACTTCACTTAAAGCATCACGTAGAGGCTCAGGCACAGATTTCAATACATCAGCAGCACCAGTATTAAAGCTTGCCAACGGAGGCTGAACAGATGGGGATCTTAAGGGAGTAGAACTTCCGCTTGATCCAGCATAAAGTTTACCAAACTTATCGTTATTCAGCCTCACATCAATCCTCAAGAACTTGAGACGTTGCCTCATCACATCACGCAGATCATTATCATCAACAAGAGTAACAACATCCCCATCTTCATCAATATAAGTAAGAGTAAGTTCAGCATCAGCAGGAAAATTGAAAAGCCCAATAATTTTGGCCCTCAGTCCAGCCATATTAAGATCCAGCTGTTCAGCATCATCAATTCCAGCATTAAAACGCCTTAGAGTATGTCCATACTTAACCTGTATCCATAACATTTGCAAAGCAAAAATAATGAGATAAGGAAAACAGTTACAATAACATCAAAAATAATAATATATATAAAAAAAGTATCATGGTCTAACAACAGATTGCAATTCAAGTTTCAGCAGCAGTAATTAATCAGGGGAAACAAGAGACCAATTCAATGAATTTAAAAGGAAAAACGAGGGTTAATCATGAATTCAACCTGGAAAAGACATTAAGATCATCACACGTGCATGATAGACAGGAAATCAAATCATAATTCCAAGGCAGAAAGCCTTCATTGCATGTTAAAGAACATTTTACAAAGCTCAGTAAACGCAATAATCACAGCTCAAAATAATCATAACAAATCAGTACGGAAACGACCACAGTCCCGAATTCGAGAAAACAAAACAAAAGAATCAAACTTTACCATGTTCCTCCCCCATTTTCCCCGTAAACAAACAGAAAAACGAGCAGTTTTAAGTTACAGTCGTACACTGTTCACTATTCCAAAATCACAAAATTTTCCGACCGAATCAAAACCTCCCCAAAACGAACGATCAATCCATTTTCAATAAGTACAAGGGAAAAAAAAATCAAACCTTGATAACGAGATTGGATTCCATTCCGTCGACGTCGAATAAGGAGATCAATTTCGGCAAACCAAAATGGATTATAAAATTTTTAATCCCTAAACGAGAAAAAATTACAAAAACAAAAACCCTAACCCACAATAAGTTTAACAATTCAAAGTCTACCAAACGATTAATTCGGAGAAAACTCTCCACGAAACGATCTTTTGAGGTTTTGAAGGTTTCCCCTTTTTCTTCCCCTCTCTCAAGTTTCTCTCCGCGATTCCTTCCGGCGAAAGCCCTTTCAATCCAAACAAAAGCTCTCTCGGCTTATTTATAGCATCACGAGTGGCTTAGCCAATAAGAAATTTCCCGTTGACTTTCTTTCTCCCGAAGAAAACTTTGGTTGGGTTGCCATCGTGATTAAGGAACCCAATCGTTATCGTATCATCTCATCAGGACGCTATCGCGTTTGTCGTATCATCTCATCAGGACTCTATTGCGTTTTCGTATTATCCTGTGAATTAAAATTTGCCACGTATGAGGTGCGGGGTTTGTGGGGTTGGATTGGCCGCAGGGGATTGGAACTGAAATGTGGGTTTCAATATATGAGAAAAATAATAATTTTGTGACATTTAAAAAAATAAAAAATAAAAAATTTATATAATTTTTTATCAAAATTAAATTCAACGATCTTTAATATTATTGAAATATACTAATTCTATTACTCTACCGTCCCGATCGACATCACATTTAGTTAACATCAAGAATTTATGTTCGAGTGCTTACTTGATTCATCAAAATATAATAAATGTCTTAATTTTTTCTATCTCGATGATTTTAAGAAATCATAATTAATTTTTTTATTATGGTCGATAGCTTAATTGATATGATTTTTTAATAAAAAATTAAATTTAACATATATTTTATTAAAAAATTTATAAATTTCGATTTTCGAAACAAGGTCTTCAAATTTGAAAACATAGGACTAATTTAATTGTATCTTATCTTTTTAACTTTAATCTAATGGTCCTTAATATCTAATGTTTAATTTTGTTTCCCCTAATTATCATTCTTAATTATTGGTTATACTTTAATCCTCTTCTTAACACCTCGTAACACATGAGGAAAAAATAACATCAATTTAATTATGTGTTATCTTTTTAATTTTAATCTAATAATCTTTAATCTCTTATATTTAATTTTTTTTTCCTTAATAATCTCAGTTTTAATTATTGATAAAATTTTCAACATTTTGATGGGATTTGAAGAACAAATTGTCTCATTTTGAGAGTTTTTGAGAAATAAGAAGCTCTTTTGTCCAATTTACTCATAGTTTGAATTAATTATAATTTATTTTATTTTAAATTATTTAAATATATAATATCAAATAAATAACTAAAAGACATATATGGAAAGTAAATTACAAGTAGAAAGACACCATGGGATTAAGGTTGAAATTAATTTGCTATAATAATAAATCTATACTAATACTAATTTAATTTTTTTACTTTTTGAGCTCAACTCTTAGAAAAGAATTTAAATATCAAAATACATAAAATAATTTAATTACATCTTACTTTCTTAATTTGTATTTTTTTCATTATATTGGATGAGACTATTAGTTAAAATTAAAAAATTGTGACATAACATGATGATATAATAATTTCGTCTTTTATTATGATAATTTAGTATATTACATCAAGATTACATGAACATTTGGATAATTAATCAATTATTAATAAAAAATAAAAATTTTTTATAATCATTATGTTAGAAAAAGTATAATTCAATTAAACCCTATGATTAATGGTTATCAAATTATTGTGTTTTAATCAAAATGTAATTTATTATTATATATTATGTTGATATGACATATGATATCATAATAAATAATATATTGATATGATCATGTGATTTTTTTTATATTTTATATTTGATTAATAATAATTAATTAATTATTAATTATAAAAATTTATTTAATAAAAAATATAAAAATTTATTAAATATAATAAAAGAATAAGAAATTATTTAAAATTTTTTCCTAGCATTTCTATTAAAGAAAATGGCAAAATGAAGGCATAGTCCATTTTTAACATGGAAAAAAAATAGAAGGGACCATGAGGAAACAGCACTGCAACTAGCTGGTAGTAATTAAAGAGAGTAGGGGATTACTTTACATGTGTTTTGGATCTTGGGTTCTTGTTAATTGATAATCCCAAGCATGGAAAAACAAATTTGTTAGCTAATTTTGGGCTTTGGACAGTAAAAGAAGGAATTAATACATGTTCATTCACCGTAGCAATGACCAAGGAAGTAGATTGCAACGTCGGTGGTGATCTTCCTTCCCTGTTGAACAAGCACGCGCCTCCGCTTTCCCACAAAGGCTAGCAACACCAGCACCGTGATCCAAGTCACCATGGCGGCTCGGGCAGCAGCAACCAGCAATGTCAGGCCCGTCAAAACCCCTGCGGCTGGCAAGATCAGCGTGCAGAGAGTTACCAGGCCGCTGCTTGCCTGGTGAAGGTGATCAAAACACAACAGGATTAGACAAATGGACAGGAAGAGAGACAACAGGAACGTTGTCAGGGTTGGTTTGGTTTTGAACAACAAAGTCATCTGATTCTGGGTGTCTTTATAGTTCAACGGGAAGAAGAATCGAAGAAGATCAGAAGATCAGGAGAAGGAGAAGAAGAAGAAGAAGGATAGAGTTCTTTTGTGGTTGTTTTGAATGATTGGGAGTGAGAATGTGGATTATATTTTATTAGAATGATGAGGTTGGTTATGGAGGGTTAATGGAACTGGAAAGGAATTGGAAAGCATGTGCTGCACATGGGAGGGTTGGGGAGGAAAGCCACCAAATTGGGAACACAATCAAACGATGTTTGTGTCAGGCCACCAATCACACTGATTTTACTGTGTACTTTTAGAAGGTGAATAAAGGAGATTTACATGGCACAAAACAAAGATTCCTGGTAGGATATGGATTAAGTTCATTTTCCTAATGATGCAGCTTAATTCTATGGCAATTATATCGGATGAATCAATGTTTTGGTCATGTGGTTTGCCATGGAATCCTAGCGTGGGGAAAAAAAGGCCAATGTTGGACTGACGTTAGATCATTCCTCCAGGCTCCTTGTTGTTACAGATTGTTAGACTTCCAGGGTATCTTTGCAGATTTCCGGATTGGATTTGGGTAACAACACAAGATCAAGATCGTACAAACGCTGCATCACGAGATTGCCAACTAGGGAACAACTCAAATCACAGTCCTTCCTGGGCCTGAGGAAAATCAAGCAGATGACAACAATGCAATTATTTGGATTTTGATTTCCTTCCAGTTCTCATGGCTATGACTAAATGCAAATGGTTGTCGAGAGCATCCACACATAGGAATGTTTACCTGAGTTGAAAGGTCATCACTCATCACAAGTTTCATTAATCTATATGTAAGAAAATAGAGGTGGAGAGATTTTAACTCTGCTTGTGAAATTTTCGGTAGAGAGAATAAGAATCCTAATTTTGTAATACACGCAATCTAAGACAACCTTAGCTGCCGACCATCAAAAGTGTAGGACAAATCTCAGCTGAGTTGTATAAATTCTGATGAGGAGATGCAAAATTTCTCAAACATTTAACCATTCGTGTTCATGTAGGTACCATTTTGAATGTCATATATGGTAGCTAGCTTCGCATGATCCTGATTCCTAGAGATCTGTAATAGTGATAGACACAAAACCTGAGGGGTCCTAGATATTCTTTTCATTGGCCTGGATGACCAGGAAGGCTCTGTTTTTCTTTTGCTAAGCCTTTGAAGGTTTTTTCTTTTTTATTGTAATAGAAATAACCCCCAAAGTTTGAAGCATAAGCAAGACTTGAACCTTGTCTCTCTACAGGGTTAACCGCTCAACTCTACTGACCCGTTGGCTCCAAGCCCGCTGCCAACCTTTGAAATCTTCTTACCTCAACTGGATAATTTTTTCATAATTTTGTGTTATATGTACCTAAAACTTTTCATATTAGAGCTTTAAGGTTCAAAGTTTAGGGACACCAAATGAGAGCAAAAGGTTTCTGTTCGTTGAGCAGGTATTGCTAACGATATGGGGATGTATACTTTTACTCGACAGCAACATGCCATTGATGGAGCATGTATTCATCTTATCATAGAGAGAGGAAGAAAGGAAGCATAATTTGCAAGCCTAAGCAATTTGGGGACTTGGTATATCAGACCTTCGCCAAAAGAACCTAGTGCTCTTCAAAAAATGGTAGTGGTGATATGGAGTGGAGCATAACTCTCTTTGGCGTCGCCTCATTACAGCGAAATATGGTGAAGGTAAATAATGTTGGTTGCCAACTGTACACAACACATGGAGGATGTCAGCAGTATGGAAAAACATTGTTAATCTTCCTTCTATAAGAGGAGTACAGGGATTGGTGGGTTTTGATGCCTCTAGATGGATTATTGGAGATGGCTCCTCAGTATTCTTTTGGCGGGACGTATGGTTACATGCTCAGTCACCGTTGAGCAACACTTAAGACTCCATTCCGTAACCTCTGACCAAAAAGCAAAGATGATGGATATATGGATAATGGATAATTGGGAGAAGCAGCAATCAGGGGAGTCCTGATGTGCCAATAAACAAAAGAGCCATCAAGTCATAATCAACTATCTGACCTCAAGACACAGCAGATCATTTGCTCTTATTACAACAATTTAAAAGCAAAACTCATCTAACCAAGCAAGTCAAAAATTGAGAAAGACAGAAACTAGCTGGCTTCACCTTTGCTTGAGTCGGTAAAGTAGGCACTGAAAATTATTTGTTCTCATGGCTCCCACTTTAGCCAATCCATCTGCCACAATGCTAGCCTCACGTAGGATGTGTTTGAATGAGATTCCAGTGCAGCTTTATGAATAAGCTCCAATGGCATTGGAAATGGTTTTCATGTGCCATGTGACCTTGAGTCTGTGCAAGTCATGTGAATATTTAATATAAATATTTTTTTTTTACCATTTCATTGTATAGTAATTATGTAACTAGTCTAATCTTAGTTGAAACAGACTATTATAAATAGTTTATTGGTGATATTTTTCTTCCTTATCGAAGAATGAAAGAACTTCATTTTCTTCACCATCGTTTTGCTCTCTCTGCACCTGTTCACTTGGTTTTAACAGATGGTTTGGAATTGAGCAAAGTTTGAGTCGTCAATGTCAATATGGTTGGAATTTGGAAAGTGTACCTTTTATGAATCCTTGGTCGTCCCTTAGAACTCCCCCAATACCAGCTGGCCCTGGCCTCCCTTTGACAGCACCGTCCGTATAGTGTTTAGGGGCGCCCAGAGGTGGGGGAATCCAATAAGTGGTTATTTCCCTTTGAGCTGTTGCGTGATGCTTATATGTTGTCTTGCTGTTTTCAGTGCTTTCCGGCTAAGCCTTATATCTGGTACTGGTAGGATCATGCTCTCTTTTTCTTTCATCTTTATGTAGTGGCACATATATTTAGATTGCCACAAGGTGTTGCTTGGGCTTTTCGGCTACGGCTTCTCACTGTACTAGCCAGTGAAATAGATATAAGTAAATCCTACTTTTGACTGAGAAAAAACAATAATACTAGGATAGTTGGCAAAAGTAGGCAAACTGGGACGCCCTTGTTTCTGTACTAAAATTGGCGGAAGAAATAATTGCTACTGGACCATGCATATGAATTGAGATTGGTTTGTAGGAGGGAATTAAGGGACCTTGCAACTCATACTTTATACTCGTTTAAGATAAAAATCATCTCCTAATCAAATTTTAACTTAAGCATGTATTTTCTTTCATGGGCTCTGCCTTTTGCTGCTGATCATTCCTTTTACTTGCTGAAGCATTGTACTGTGGGTAGAAAAACAGCACAAGACAGCTGTCTAAACTCTTCACTATTCTTTTCCCCCAACTTAGGGTGAATATTACAAAAGAAAACTTGAACTTGTAATGCAATAAACTTGAACTTGTAATGCAATAGTGTCACTTGCCAAGTCTTAAGCCTTGCAACCGCTCGTCAGTCGTGATATTGACACTTTACCAAAAATTGCAAAGTATATGAACTGGCATTCATTTTTGCACATATATATTAAAGGATACAACTATGAAATATAGCCCAAAAAGATTTTAAAAGAAACTTTTCAAATTTGTTTCTTCAAATTTTCAAGAAACAAAAAAAAAAAGAGGAGAGATGGAACAGGAAGACTCCATAGGTATTCTTGAATCCCCTCTGATTCCAGGCTCTGGAAAGGTACCTGGAGAGGGTGTGAGTTTGAGTAAGGAAAGCTGCAACAAAGCTGAGATAACCACAGAGCTAAAGAAGCAAATGAGGGTGGCTGGACCTCTAGTTGTGGTCAGTTTCTTGCAGTACAGTTTGCTGATGATATCAGTCATGTTTGTCGGCCATCTCGGGGAGCTCTCCCTCGCAAGTGCTTCAATGGCTACTTCATTTGCTGGGGTGACAGGTTTCAGTTTCATGGTAAAGCTTCTAATTTCTTCTTACCGTGCATGTGCTAACCCTTTTTTCTTTTTCTGAGTTTGTGCATCCATCTCATTTATGGAATAGAAAGGTGGTCAATTTTTTTTTTTGAAAGATGGTTTTTATTAATGATGAGCTGGAATGTCTTGGGGAGTCTTCAACGTTGAGATTTGGAGACTCCTGTTGGCATGGAAGCTATCATAAGAAGAGCCTGTACTGAACAATTACAAAAAGAACAGCTGCTCAAGGAGCACTTGGCAGTATCTCAACACGGATAATCTCAAAAGCAAGTAAAGTTCTGGATAAATCCTTAAACAAAAATCTAACACTAGTAAAACTTTATCAGAGTGATAAGATAAATGAATGTTTTAAAACAAACCACCGCCCACCGTGGAACTCGAACCCAGAGATAATCTTTTAACCGACACAGCAGTATCATAGATGCACAAGGACACAAACAAAAAATAGAGACCACACGCAATTTCCTCCTGATTAAGTTCTTTTTCTCTATCTCTTGATCGATTAAGAAAGGTGGTCAAATTAATCGAGAATGTTGGCTTACTTTGCAACTTCACAGTACATTTTTGACGCTTTCAAGTTTCATTTGTTATCGGCTAGCTTGGGATGGGAAGTGCACTGGAAACCTTCTGTGGGCAGGCCTATGGAGCAAAACAGTATCACATGCTTGGAGTTCACATGCAGAGGGCAATGCTTGTTCTTACACTTGCGAGCGTTCCCATATCCCTGATTTGGGCTTTCACAGGGCAAGTTTTCACCATTCTCAAGCAAGATACAGAAATTTCGATGCGTGCAGGGGTGTATGCTCGGTGGATGATTCCCAGCATTCTTCCTTATGGCCTTCTGCAGTCCCAGCTGAGATTCTTGCAAACTCAGAATAATGTTCTTCCATTGATGATAACTACAGGAATTACAAGTTTAGTTCATATCCTCGTTTGTTGGACACTGATTTTTCGACTTGGTTTTGGCAATCAAGGTGCTGCCCTGTCGAGTGCCATCTCTTATTGGACCAATGTGTTTATTTTGGCCATCTACATCAAGTTTTCTCCCACATGCAAGAAAACCTGGACAGGTTTCTCCAAGGATGGCAGGAGAAACCTTGTCAGTTTTCTCAAGTTAGGCATACCATCAGCTCTTATGGTCTGGTGAGTTTGATTTTCATATGGATCAGAACCATCAATTTTCTTTGTTTTCATGACTGAAATGAGTTGTTTTGTACGCCTTTGCGAGCACTAGCAATCATGCAATCTGTTTTTTCTTTTTTGGGGGTGATGAGTTCCAGCTTCGAATTTTGGTCGTACGAATTTTTAGTTCTCATGTCTGGTCTTCTTCCAAATCCAAAGCTAGAAACATCAATGATGTCTGTCAGGTTAGCATTTTCACACTCTCTTCGTATTCCACTTGCCATATTTTCATCGCCTTTTAAGTGCCTGCATGCAGAAGCTTTGTCCACCATACCATTCATTTTGTGTTCAGGATTTCCTGCTCAATAACACACTATGAATTCAGCCCCTAATTTCCACTGATATGCATCTGCAAAAGTCAACAAAAATCGTTTCAGATTCAGAACTTTGAAAATGTTCAAGCAACTTGTTTCCTGAATTTCAAACTAGCTACTCATCTATGGCTTCAGCATTAATCCTGTATTGCTAACTCGGATATTTGATTTTCCTCCAGCCTCAACATAAGTTCAGTAGTCTACAGGATCCCCTTTGGCTTTGGCAGTGCAGTAAGGTAGATATTATCAATCACTTTTATCTTAATGAATTCTGACAATTAATCTTCATCTCCCTCTTAGTACAAGAGTTTCAAACGAACTAGGCGCTGGCAAACCACAAGCTGCACGCCTTGCAGTGAAGATTGTGGTGTTGTTGGCAGTATCAGAAGGTCTGTCACTAAGCATAATTGCAGTTGCATTGAGGGGAACCTTGGGTTATCTGTACACCAATGAAGAAGAAGTTGTGAGATATCTGGCATCCGTGATGCCGGTGCTAGCTCTATCCAACTTCATGGACGGAATCCAGGGTGTTCTCTCAGGTTTGATCAACCACTTGGTTCCCAAACAATTCAATTCCATATATCAGTGGAAGTCATGCCAACAAATTTGTATGATCAAATACATTTATACAGGTACTGCTAGAGGGTGTGGTTGGCAAAAGATTGGAGCTTATGTAAATCTAGGATCTTATTATCTCCTGGGGCTTCCTTCAGCCATCATCTTGAGTTTTGTCTTTCACTTTGGAGGAAAAGTAAGCCAAAAAACTCAAATGTTAAATTAAAAAGGCTTGATGGGTTTTTCTTGTTTTACTGAATTACCATTTTTTTTTCTTTTTGCAGGGACTTTGGATTGGAATTATATGTGGGAGTGGTTTGCAAGCATTTCTGCTTCTAGTCATTGCCATGCGCACGAACTGGGAGCTAGAAGTATATCAATAATCTCTAGTAGTAAAAATTACCGCATCAGTTTCATTTCTTCAGATTCCTGAACAATTTTTTGTTTTGTTTTGCTTTTCTCAGGCGGAGAGGACCAGGGAGAGAGTTTATGGTTCTTGCATCCCCATGGATTTGCCATCATGAAGCAGGAGGAAAGAAAAAGCATCAGGTTAAACAGGTTTATGCTAGGTATCACACTTTTGCAGCTGAGGTGACTTTGAAAAGGAAAACTTGATCTGAAGAATCATAATAATCATTCCTAATTCCATGTTATTTATGCAATCTTAGTATTATGAAGTTGTAATCGCCTCCAGAAATGAAAAGGAATTGCAATAGAAGGAAAAGGATATCTGACCAACCCAACCAACTCTGTAATTAAGAGAAATTCTATTTCGACCAAAATAAGCAAAGCTATGATAAAAATATATATAAATAGTACGGTTCTTCCCACATTATTTTTCAGCAAAACTCGAGTTCGGGAAGTCAGAATGAGAACAAAATTTGTTAGCTTTTCAACTCAAGAAGCTGGAACTGGTGCTTAAGGAAAAATGAGGAAACCTTCAATAATTGAAGTTGGCTGCGAAGCGGAATGTAGTCGTTAACAATGATGATAGGCATGTAGTAGTTAACAATGATATCATCGCGGCTCATCAAGATAAGGGTCCCTAGGAGATCCTCCAGCAGCTCCAAGGTAACCTGAAACACTCTCACTAACAACTGAAGCATAGTTCTTCAACCAAGAGGTACTGCGTGTCAACCACCCAGTCTGTGCCTGTTCATTTACTTCTTGCATACACTTTCTTTCTTCCTCCACAAGTATGTCAAGCCACCTTTTAGCCATGAAAGTCTTGACCGCTTCAACCCCTTGGTTTACTATTTCCGAAGGTGGAATGACAATGGGATTTTGCTCCAGGTTGAGTTTAGTCAGCTTCTCAAGCCGACCAAATGTATCAGGAAGAGCTTGAATTTGGTTGTTACTGAGATCAAGCTCTTTAAGATTTGTCAATTCACCAATTGTGTCTGGTAGTTCCCTCAAGTCAGTGAAATTACTGCTCAGATTGAGGATCTCAAGATTTGTCAATCTCCCAATATCATCCGGAAGGCCACAAAGTTCATTGAAGTGAGCATCCAAAAAACGCAAAGACCTCATCTCACCAATAGAAGTGGGCAGGGAACGGATCTTGTTCAAATGAAATGAAAGCCTTTGCAGATTTCCTAATTCATTCCCAAGATTAGTTGGTAAGTATGACAGGGAGTTGAAGCTCACATCCAACTCTATCAAAGACCTGAATTGAAGAAAAATCAAATTTTAGCAAAGGATAATGGCCAAAGAAAAAATGTTTGATTTTGTAAGGAAATAATGTTACCTGCAATGACAAATGGTGTCAGGTAAGGCATTCAGTTTATTTCCAGAGACATCTAAGATTTTTAAGTTCTGGAGCAACCCAATCGAGTCTGGCAGTGATTCCAGAAGATTCGAAGAAAGGTTCAGTTCCTCAAGTTTTTCTAATCCAGCAATTGAGTCAGGGATAACCTGTTTCCCCAAACAGGTTAATCAGATGCAAGGGAAATGAATAAAAGAATCAAGACCCAGAATTCATACTACTTGCCAATAACAAAACAAGTTGATTGCTTAACTTTATCAGTTTTAATTACACCATCATGAAAGCAACAACAAGTCTTTGTATCAATAAAGATAACCATTATCTGACAAAAACATGTAACCTGGATTAGGTTATAACTTTCATATCTGATGTCTACAGCCCAGTGTTAAGTCATAATAACGTAGGAATCTTTCATAAGAATATTGTACCTACAAGTCCAGTTGATCATTTACAAGTGAACATGAACAGAAGTATATATACCATTAGAAAGCAATATATTTATCAAGACGTTAAGGGAGTTGATATCCCTTCTGCCAAATTGAAATCTATGTTACAGCATCAACATATAAATAACATAACAGAAAAACTGACAGTAGGAAACTGCTTCTTCCACCTGTCTAATTCAAAGTACTGATTACTGAATAACTCCTTCAATGTTGAAGGATTCTAGATCCAGCTGTTCCAAGTAGCTTATGGTTGTACTTAGTACATATTTCCATTTGTCCAAATTTAACTGAGTAATGTAGAAATGTCCAAAATCGCATGCAAACTCTCAAAATTCTAGCACAATGCAATGTTGCTCCGAAGTCCGAGTCTTCATTTTCCTCGAAGTACCCATGTCAAACACATATTCGGCGAACATGGGTATGGAGGTCAGACAATCCAAATATAACCAACTATAAGGAAACCCTATACGTGTTGGACACATACCATCATCCCACACTGACACCTGACTCCAAGTAACATAGGTGATCATTGTAATGCGGTGCCTGAATGTAAAATCTGGCGCCTAAACGATACACTAACAAGATGACAATTTCACTAGTTACAGTAGCAGCTGGTATGTTAATGCTTTAAATTTTCAACTTTCCTTTGAATGGAAACAAATATAATTGCAATGCATAATTATTTGGATTTCTATCTTAATCCACAGCCTTATCCAATCACATTCCAACTTCAATAACTCTAGAAAGAGAAAGAAATTCAATATCAGTTCTCATAAAAAAAAAATTGCCGCAAGAAAAACCGACCTCAAGCTGATTACTGGAAAGATTAAGCAAAACCAAGCCGCTAATCCTCCCAAAGGCTTCTGGCAAAAACCTGAGCTTCTTTCCAGACAAATCCACTCTTTCCAATCCTCTCCCTTGCGCTTCCTCTAGTATCCCAACAACATCTGCATTAACCTTCTCAACCACCTCCGTATTTCCCGCCACTTTTCCCGCCTTCTCATAAATCTTAACCAGCCTATCCTCCGCTTCCCTCAGAAGCTTCCCGTACGCCTCGTGCATTTCGTCCAATTGCAAAATCGATTTGTAAATAGCCTTCTCTTTCTCAGCTTGCTGGCGAATCTGTTGCTCCTTTTCGGCCAAATGGGACCGCCACTCGAGTCGATCCACGTCCACGGGTCGAGGAGAGAGGACCAGTTCTTCCAGGGATTTGGAGAGGCTGGCCTCGATCTCGCCGAGTTTGGACCGGGCCATGTCGACGGCCTCGTGGTCAGGTCGTGCGCCCAAGGTTCGGAGCACGGAGCGGGTTTGGGCTACGTCGGCGACGGAATGGGCCATGGAGGCGAGGACATTGGGATGGGATAAGTGGGGCATTTGGTCCACGATTTGTGGCGGGTTGGTGGACGAGGATGGGGCGGAGGCGTCAGGCACTGGCGGTGGTTGTTCGAGGTCGAAGCCGGGATCGGAGTCCGGTGCGGAAGCGAGTTTGGAGGGTCCAATGGAAGGGAGGCGAGACATGACGTAGGAAAGGAGCGGGTAGCTTTTCGGGTTCGGATCCATTTCTAGGGCGCAGAATGGGGTGGGAATTTGGCAAATGGAAAAGCTTTTCTGCGAAAGTACACTTCTTTCAGAGTGCAACTGAGTTTTCAAAGTGATCCAATTCAAAGTGATCCTGTGTTTTGGAGTTATGATAACATTACCCCCCGTTGGATGAAGTGAGAGAGCCTTTTTTGCCCTTTTTTATAATAAAAATTAATTTAATGTATTTATTATTTTTTAAATATTTATATTTAATTTTTATTATTTATTAAAATATTTTTATTATTAAATACCCTATTTGTTGTTTCTAATCATGACACTTTATTAATTTTATTTTTATTAAAAGGAAAAAATTATGCAACATTTAACTCTTTATGATAAGATAAAAGTTGCTGTCACCTTCTGTTTAAGTTTCATATTTTTATTCATTTAACCAGGAAAAAAGTGTTCCAAAACTATAGTCACAACTTTAGATGGCTTGTCAAATCAGACTCACTATGGAATCTGCTTCTTTTGGAAACTCAGGAAACCAGATGCACACATCCATAGATTTTAATGGTTTTCCATATTGCAATCTTAAACCCTTTCTAGAAGGACTTTTCATTTTTGCAAGAGAGAGTTTCTCCAAAGCATAAACATGGCAACAATGGCAGCAACTGAAGATTTGTTCATTAGAGATGGGAGTTGGTATTGTCACCATGCCTCCAGATAGTATTCAGATAGATTCTTGATATGCAAAATTTAAAAAGGAACACCTCTTTTTAACATAAAAGGAGAAATGTGCATTAGCAATCTCAGTTTGTATTAGCCTGGAAACATCTTTAACTTCCCACATTCCTTTGCATAGTTAAAATGCAAATACAACAAGTTTTAACACATGATTCTCAACTCTATAAACCAACAAAAAAAAAAAAGGGGGGTCAAAACTCTTCGTCCTTCTCTTTTCTTCCTTCTCTCCTCTTTCCTTTCGTTTCTCTGATTTCGTTTAGCCGGAAAGGAAAAGGGGGCAGATGGCATTGAAACTTTTTGAGGGTTACATGGTTATGCTAAAGCCTCTTTGGATTTCCCTCATACTGCACA
Source organism: Theobroma umbraticum (assembly GCF_002168275.2). Taxonomy (NCBI): domain Eukaryota; kingdom Viridiplantae; phylum Streptophyta; class Magnoliopsida; order Malvales; family Malvaceae; genus Theobroma; species Theobroma umbraticum. Next base: position 7,009,691 of record NW_018397265.1, read on the forward strand.
TTGTTAGGAAGGAGGATGACACACATTCAAAAAACTACCTTATATGCAGCCTTCATGGTATTTGTTGATAGATGGAACAAGCTACTGAGACTCAAAAGGTTGCTTTCTGCATTTCAGCACCATCTTCATGTTCAACCTGATAAAAAGCAAATACAATAGAAATGGAATTTCTTAGCACCCATATTCTGGAAAGAAGTGGTATAACATCACTAATGATAGCAAATATAAAAAGTAAATGAACAGATCTATTAGTACCAGGGAAATCCACACAAAAAATTAAAAACTAAATGAAGCTTTTTTCCTAAACAGGTGGCAGAGGAATGATGTCATGAGATGCTAAAAACGTTAAAAGTGTCTCAAAGAAACAAAAGTTACCAACTGAGTGTAATTGCAGTTAGGACTTAGTGGAGCTCAAGGACCATCTCAGGCTATGAAATCCAATGTTAATTTGTAACCAAAACCATGAACTATTACTAGCCATAAACCAAAAGATTTACACTGAATTGGCATACGGCTTATTCCAAGAGCACCAGACACCAACATGTAGATGTATAACCACCAACTTAATAAAACCAGGCAAAATTTCACCTAATAGATGCTGAAGGACTATCACATGAATCATTGTCTGAAAATATAAGAAGAGCTACAAGATATTGGTAAGGATTCTTACCTCAACATGGATCCTTGGTTTCTTTTTCAGCCTTTTACCAGGTTCATCTTTCTCAGACTTGGATCTTCTTCTCACTTCAACTGCATTTACTTCTTCATCATCATCATCATCAGCCACCTCATCTGTGTAAAATTTCAACTTATTTGAGCAAAACTGAATATGCAGCATTTCAATTATTAGACACATGGCAGGCAGTGGGAGTGACAACAAATCATCTATCTCAGAAGGGATACTATCATGTTGAGCCCCTAGAGTTTAAGAAAATGTTTCATGTGGTACCTGCACTAAAAAATGTTCAACATAGTACTCAATACTTTCATCCCGTGTAGCAATGTAGTCTGACTCCTGACACTTGAGCTACTGACATGTTCTTCAACCAACCAAAAGTTGACACATGGCAAAAGAATTTCCACGTCATCATTTGGTACCAAGTTAATATGTACATGTGTATGGCACATGTTGCATATGTGGCACACCTATGAATGCCATATATCAAGATCTCCTTGGATCTTCATGTTAGAGGGAATTAAGTCAGACTTTTTACAGAAAAAACTTAATTAACTAATAAAGATAAAAAAACTTATACCCTAAACACAAAAAAACCCCAATTTCTTTCTTTCAAAATCCCTAAAAGATTTGTTCTTCCTTTCCTAGGTACCGTTCTCCTTTTCTTTCTTCCTTTTTATATTCACTTAACCTATAGGCATTTTACCTCCCTTTTTTAGTTTTAGAATTATGTTTGGTTGCCAAGAAAGTGAAGTAAAAACGAGATTGAGAAGCTTTTTGGTTGTTTCCTCTTTTGAAGCTGAAGGGGATTTTGGACTGGTTTATTTATGCAGATTAAGTTCTGGAAATAAGGCAAAATGAAGGATTTTACAGTTGATTGGCTTTAGAAACAAGGGATAGAGAAGTAAGTTGAAAGTTTTAGTTCTTAAAGTACAGGTACCATATTAGACATTTTCTTAAAGTACAGGGACCAAATGTGACATTATCCCTTCTCAGAATAATGAAACCTGCTTATGGTCGCATAAAACTAACTTCACACCATTTAAAAAGACACTACATGACACCAGAAAAAAAAAATAGGGAGTAGCATATATCCATTTGTAAGCCTATACATGCATGTGGCATGCAATATCACATGACACAAAAATGCTGACAACATAGACAAACGTCATACCATTACTGATGTGATAATTCTTCATACCCATATCTTCTATATCATCTTCCTCTTCAAGTTCAAAGTTTCCCTCAACATACTCAACTTCAGATTCCTGCTTATTCCCAAATTAATATTCGGTAAGAAAAAGGAAAATGCCAAAAAGCTTGGATGATATATATAACAATATGTTCCATAAAACAAACCTCTTCATTTTCATCCTCAGCCTGCAGTTCATCTGTGTCAAGAGTTTCAATAAATTTATTGAAGGGAAGGTTGTATATTCCATCATAAATTCCATTTTCGAGCCGTGCAAGCAACTCTTTCTCAATTGTCTGCAAAGGTATTAGTTAAAACCAATCTGAAGACAGGATAATTCAGGACAAGCAATTAAGCAGATGATAACCTTATCCAAGACTGCAGCTTTTTCAGCCTTTTCCTCCCTTCTAGCCTCCCTCTTCTTCTCCTTTCTGGGTGTAGTCATTATCTTCTCCCTATGGACAAATGAAAAATAATAAACAACTGAAAATGAAAAAGAGAAATATATGATCCAGCAGAAACTAATAAATGTCAATTAAAAATAAATTTTTTTTAAAAAAATAGTACCAAAATTGAACAAGTACATCCACGTTGGAATCCACTAAAACACTCACCGATAAGTCCAAAGCTGAGTATGTCAAACACAAAAACAAGAAAATTGAAATCCACTACAACACTCACCACTGCTAAGCATATCAAACACAAAACAAAATTTGAGGAATGATATGAAATATATGAATGAAGATTTTAGCAACCACCATTGGTGAGATTCTTGGAAATAATGTTCTTCTCTTTGATTTTTTATCCACTAAATTGCCACATAAACTTTGGAAACAAAAAGTAATGCAAAGCGAAAGCAGATGGGAACCTTGTTTTCAAGGCAAGTTTTCTCATACGGATGCGCATCTGTGTCATTTTTGTGAGACGCTGCTTTATTTTGTGCACAAGGAGCTTCGGCCAATACATCTTAATGACAAGAAAAGGGTAAAGAAGAAGGCAGGTTAAGCAACAGAAAAACCAAAGTTAAGAAAAAAAAATTAAAATAGGCATTACTAAAACATGAGAAGAGATGGCTATACCAGATGCTTGTCAATAACTTCAAGTGCCTTCTCATAATTTCGGGGCAATTTTACTCTTTCCCATAAATCATTGGGTTTATGAGCTCTTTCGATAGTCTTCATATATAAATAAAAGACCCCTGAATAAGTCCATGACAGAAAAATCCCATAAGCCACGTAAATGCACTATCACGGCAGAACAATCACTCGAATATAAACACATAGCAGTAGCAATACCCACTTACTATCATTTCACAGCAATTAAGTACTATTAACCAATTTACAAAAAACAAGATGCTTCATTCGACTTTCATAACTAATGAAACAGATATCTTTTAATTGAATTTAACACATGTATCAGGAGAAATTGAGTTTAACAAAGCAAACATTAAAATTTCATAGCCTAAACCACTTCTGTTTTCTCTAATTTTCTCAACAAGGAAGGAATCACTTGACTTACCATCGTGGTCGCGGATAGTGGCATAGCGACTATTAGCAAGAGGGCAGGAACTACGATTGCAAATCCCAGTGACGTTATAAGGGTTTCTACAGAAAATCCCAGTAGATATTCTACAAGAACCAATTCAAAAAACAAAAACCCATCATAAAATGATGATACCCAAAGCTGATCAAAGCTTAAAAAAAAGGGAAATTGATTGCTTTGAAAGAGATTCTTACTTGGACATGAAACTGCAGTGCTTGTGCCTGATGACTTGCCATATCACCTCGTCGTGCTGCATCTCTCTTCTTTAATTTGCTAACTCAATTCAAAAAGAACAACAATGGAAATCTCGCTCCTTAATTTACAAATACCCTCTGTTTGGAGCGAGAGATTTGAATTAAGAAAGAAATAGAAAAGTTTTGGATTTTTTGGGGTTTAGGGTTTTATGTGGCTTAGCTGCTGCGGACGGTGGGGTGTTTTTTCTAGAGTGACACGGCTGCTCTCATATTAAAATGTGACGGTCAAATAAAATAAAATCTCAATGCCCCAAAAGACACTAAACTTATCTCAAGTGTGCGATTTAGTCCTTATCCTTATTCAAAAGTCAAAACCCCTTTAAATAGGAGCAGCAAAAAGGCAAAGAAATCCTTTCTTTTTGGCTCTTAATAGTTTCATTATTCTTCAATTTCATCAAAATTTCAAACAACTCTCCATTTTTTTATTAAATAAAAATTACCTATATTTCATTCACATGATATATGTAATTTTTTTTCTCAATTAACACCCTATAAATAATTTTTGTTCTCATAAAAAATTAAATGGTTAATTTTACCGAATAAAATTATCAGCATGCCCTAAGTTTAGGGTTAAACTATTTATTTATATTTAAGGTATTTTGATAATTTTGTTAGACAAAATTAACAATCTAATCCTTTGCAGTAACAAAAACTTTCCATAAACTATTAATTGAAAAAAATTATCAGTAAGGTGTTAATTGAAAAAAAAAAAAAAAAATTACCGCAGAGTGTAATATGAAAAAAAATTGAAACCATACAAGGTATAAGTGGAATTTATTCAAACCTTTTCTTATTGCCTGACATTAGAGTGATGCATTATTGCCCATAATACAGCAAAATTATGAAAAATATACAAAGAAAGAATTAAAAAATTTTCTTCTAATGGAGGAACATGAAATTTCAGCTGAAACACAGTTTGTTTCAAGTGATGTTGGTATACAAGGCTTAAAGCCTACGTTTCTCTTTCCTTTCTGAATATTTCATATAGCACAACAAAAAATCATTAACATTTTGAATGTCATACAAGAAATTGAATGGGATTCCAGGAAAACTCTCTGAATAAGGTGTAACAGTGTTGCTCCAGGTTCCGGAAGGACGAATGTAAGCATGGAAAGATCTGTCAAAAGCTGCAGCTATGTATCCTGTTGAGTTGCAAACAGAATCTCTCTTTCCACCAGTTCGAATATCTCCTTTAATCGATGAATAAATTTCTCGGTTATGTTTCGGGTTATTCTCTGCTGGAACTTGGTGCTTTTAAGCCAGGTGATCCCAATGTAAGCATCACACTTACAAGCATTGTGAGCTAGGCCAGACTTTTCGATCTGGTACATAAAATGGACCTGCAATTAGAAGGAACAAAGAAGTTTGTAAACAATATGAAGCCATTAGCAGTGAAAGGGTGCATGGGAAATTTTGGAAATGGTTTTTCACATACACGAAAGTGGTCACCAAATGGGACATCATGGAGCACCATGACCTCATTCAGAATCCACCCTTCATCATTTGCAATGGGAGATTTTTGTTGTGTGCAGGTGACTTCCCCTCCAAAGATTGAAACATGGCGATTGAACTTGTAAAAGATGCGTCTTTCAGAAACACCAGGCTTTACAGGTTCCCAAATGGTCGTTGCATAATTAATGCAACCAGATTTTTCCATAATTTTATGCTCTAAATTTCCTCCATCAAAAATTTCCATTAGTGATGTTATCTGCACCAATGCCAAACACAATTCCACCACCAAAATACTTAAACAAGTTAATCAAATTGAAGGCATACTTTTTTTTTTTTAATATTAAGCATCCTAACAATAACAGATAGCAGAAGCATCATACAGCGACTATGCTAAACATGATGGATGATACTCGACAACTACAAGTGCTTGGAATCTAATTTAGGGGGCATGGAAAATGTTCATGGCAGGGCAGCAGAGGCCAAAGCTAGAAAGCAATCCTTAAATCTACAAGCAAAGCTTTTAATAGTTTTTGATAGGATTACACACAAAAAGAGTAATATAAGGAAGAGTTTTGCATATGACTTATGAGGTAAGACTATGGCAGTCCCAGGGTAAGCGCATTACGCTCAATATGAAGAATATATTTGCCTCTTGTGAATCTCATGGATGCACTTCCAAAAGGATATGTGCAATGTGAGTTCCTAAATGCTTAAAAATCAAATAAGAGGTAAATGAGATTAGGGTCAAGAACTCCAGAATTTACACTGATAGGGAGTTCAGCAGAATAAATCTTTGACATCTTTGTAGCTTCAACATCTCGAATGGATCCAACCTCTTCAAGTGTGATGGGTCTTTCCTCTTGATCCTGCTGCTCTTCTGCAATCTGTGCTTTTTGATCAGGTGTCAGAGTTCTTGTTCTCCACAAGGCCATTATTGTTCTGTAATATAACATGGTAGATAATCACCTTTTACGAATAGAAATACTACAATGGAAATCAGAAGATCATCTTCAAGACGATGTCCTAGAGAGCTGCACTGGGCTATTTTATTACACTAATACCTGCTGGCCACATTGAATGACACAAAAGATTGAAAATAAAATCTTAGTCTTCCTTTTTCATCTTGAGACTTTGCACCATGCCTTGCATCAAGACCTCGATCCTTCCTCAGAATTATGACTAAAGAAGGGCTACCCACAGATGCCAGGGATGGTGGAAGCACTTGAATGTATTCAATATCTTCCCAAAGGAAGAAAAACTTGGTTTTGTGTCCGAACAAATTGGCATAAAACCCCAGGATTCTTGCAGATAGAAAGAGGCGGCCCTGCATCCACAAGTCTTCTTGTTTCAACATTTGTATTGCTTAAATATGAAAAAGGAGACCAAGACATGAGACTAATGATCTGAATTCTAGACAAAACACAGGAATTGGAGTTTGTCATGCAAGTTCTATCGCAACAACTATGAGGTAAGCTGTTCTTTACTAGTCATTTTAAATCAAAGGCTTACGAAAATTTGAAGAACCATATTAAACTGGCAAGCTATTCATCCAATTCCATTTTGTTCACAATGAACTGAAAAACCCACGGAATCAAAAAGCAATTATTAAATGGAAATTAACCATTATTATCTTTGTTTTCTTTTTCATGAGTGAACACTACGATTCAGTGCAAGACTTAGCTAAGTTATAGCAGAACTTTATCTACAAATAGAAAATGCGTGGAATTGCCTTGAATTACTGCACATTGCAAATTAGCAAAATAAGAGTTGCTGAACCAAGCAAGAAAACAATGGCTGCAATTTTATAGTAGTTTTGAGTCCTGCACATGATAAAATGGAATCAACATGTTCATATGATGTCCACTTGATGACATTAATTAAAAATGTTGATCGCAACATTCTATTTTAACAAGTAAACACACTGACGTGGTAACTGTAAATGGCACCTGCACAGGCAGTTTTCTCTTCAGGTAACATGTAAAGTCACTGATAAGAAATTCTTCGGATGGCAATCCAAACAGTTTCTGAAATGTTGAATTCTTGTGAGGTGACCGTAGATTCAACTGCAAAATACCAAGTGTGGTTTAGACAAGGATTTGTCCAGAAAAAAATTATTCTGTATTGTTTTCTGCAAAAGGTCGACCTGTTCATCAACTAGACACTGAACTGTAACTAGATGCCATCAAGACAACTAAATAAATACCCTTATGAATGAATGAGCTATTGCACAATCAAAACATCAATAGTTTTGGCTCAGTCTTTACCTTCTTGCCTACTTCCTTTTCCATCTTTGTTAAATATTCCTTAATAGCTTCAACTCCTTTATTATTATCCAAAAATATTCTTAAGTGTAACTTTGACTGAGAAGACTGAGCAAGCTTTCCCTCCAGGGAGACCCATAAGTCTGCTAGTTCAGTAGATGTATGTTTCAAAAAATTGATCTCAGCATGCCCAAGGGAGGCAGCCTGGTCAAAAGGACCATCAAAATCAAAAACTTCAACATCCAAGACTGATGGGGGCTCTTCCATGGCATCAAACTCAAGTATCTCTGCATGTCATCAAAACAGGTTAACATATATTCTTGAGAAGAAGAAAAAAACAAGATGCACAGAAAGTTTTGAGCAAAAAAATTACCATTCCATTGAGGATCATGAGTTTGTAGCTTGACAGAGCTTATTCTTGTTTTACCATTGCAGGTAAACACCACATAAGGGTCTGAAAAACTTGTCGAATCCAAGGATGCCAAATTAACACCCTCAATCAGAGCGACCGTGAGAACCCATCCATCGCCTTGGGCTTTGACTCCATGATCACCTCCTGTTAAAAATAGATTGCCAATGTAAGAAAGTCCTGGGACAGAATGGCAGTAGTTTCTCTTAGGTCCTAAGAGTTTACTAATAATGTATGTATAAAAGGAGGTAATAATGCACCTCTTTGCAACCTAGCTTGTATGAAGCGAGAAACCATGTTATAAACACGCTGCAAAAGTATAATTAAAATTCCACCTGTGATAAGCTCTCCAAAACTATCGGGCAAATCAAGTCCATCAATTTCCAAGCCTTGGACTTTGGAAGAATCACAAAGTATAAGATGCATTATGAAAAATGAAACCATAAAAATGGTGAAAACCACAGTGAAATTCCAAAAGTATTCAGTTGCCAATTCCCAATCTGACTGCTGCTCTGTTTGCAAAGTTGACAGCATATGATCCCTGTCTGATAATTCCATGGAATCCAGAATCTTTAGTTTCTGAGCTAGCAAGCCAGCAAATTGATCAAAACTCTCCTTCAGTCCCTGCTTAACTCCTCCTTCAATCATGCTTCTCATCATTGTGCTCTGCTGGAAATTAATTCTCCATGATATCATGAGATGAGAAGATTTTTCTCCGGATGGTAGCTCCAGTCCAGGCATTATCTTGTAAAGCAACTCGATCTTGAATGTACTTCCATATGGAACTTCAGGGGTACTTGCAGATATCAGGATGGCAAATTCTTGTCCATTTGCTTTGATATAGGTCTGCTCTTCTGTTGCTTTAACAGCCTTTACTAACTTTGTTGCAGCTTTTGTGTATGTAACAACTCGTGTTAAGCAAAAATCATACCCTGATTTCCATGTCCAAGGCCCCTCTTGGACTTCCGTTGTTCCCTGCAGTTCTGTCAGGTCTTTCCTGAACTGTGAATCAGGTGCAAAAAGAAACTTATTTAGATCATATGAGGATAATGCACACATCTGATCAAGAAGGATGCCCCCCTCAAGGTTTTCGGGCATTTCATGTTGGTTGTGCTTTGACTGCATCAACTTAATTTCTTCTTCAAAGCTGCAACTAGAGGGGAGTTCCTCCAATGAATCCTCATGATCAGATAGTGTAGAGGATAATTCTGATGATGAATCATCAGTTCTTGAGGTTTCCTCATTCTTATTGAAAAGCTTTTCAAGACGGCCTGCAATAGCCTTCACTAAATGTTTCCCTTCTGTGATTTTCAGGCATGGAGCTTTGGAACTAAATATGTCATGAGATAATTTGCATGTGCTTTCCAATTCTTTGTAGTCCTCATGGTGAATGTCTGACTGTGCATAAAGAAGATGACTGGCTGAATTATCATGCCCTTTTCCATGCAAAGAAATGGTGAGGAGAATTTTTCCTGCATTCATTGAGAAAAATATACTGTAAATTCATAATTCCATTGACAGATTAGCAGAGCAAAGAGGGATATACTGCCCTAATGAAAAGCAACTGTTCGGATGTCCTATGCAAATTGGAAATCCATCACAGAATTCAGCTAGGAGACAAAACTGAAAAGAATTAAAATGTGGAGAGGGCACTTTGATTTTAAAGTTTAAGTCAACCAATTCATGAACTCTGCAATCAATTACCTTCAGGGAACCTAAGGCTTATGAAAGCTCCAATTGAAAGCAATCACATTGTTGCAATAAATGCGGCAACAAAATTCACAATTGATGTTTGTCTCATCTGCAGTCTTTTTTCTATATTTTTCCCCTGTTTTACCAGGAACTATAAATTGACTGAGATAAAAAAAAACATATGGAAATTGTAATCTTGTTGCAGTGCCATTCTGTTATGTGTGACTATGCACGCAACTCATGTGAGGAAGTCCCAGCTCCTACGCAAGTCTAAAACAAACTTTTTCATGTTCAAAGGGTATGTTGACAGGTACCTTAGATAGATGAAGCCTCCATATATGTCCCTAAAAATAGACTTTTGATTCAAAACAGTTATCCCATTCATTATCTCCTTGAACAAATCACAAAATTTTGGCAAGTAAATCAGATAGTATCTATTCAACTTTAGTTCACTTTTCCAATTGTCTGATTAACAACATTATCTAGTCTAATACCAAAACAGAACTAGCTCTTCAAGATTTAAAAAAGCCCAATTGAGTACAAGTACTATCATCAAATGCATATTCAAATATCATTTAATCTTTCTAATTAAATGCAGATTCAAATTTCATTTAATCTTTCTTATATATTAAAAACTTACATCCCACTCAATCAATTATGCTATAAGACATCCATCAACAAGGCTATAAACAATTGCAGCAACAATGCAGATCAATTTCCATTTATCAGAGAAAAAAAAAAACCACCAAGCACAATTATTCAAGCCATGGTAGCACAGAAACGAAACAAAAAGGAAAAGAAAACGTTGGCAAAGAGCACTAACCACAATCTTTATTGATAAACCTCCCGGTCTTAGGCTCTTCAAGAGAAAGCCAAGTTGGAGGCAAGGTTTGATTATCTTCATCAGCAATCAACCAGACTGGAATCCTAACCCGACCAACCAAATCCTTGGAAGCATTGAAGAACCCAGAATCATCATCATGGTGAAAAACAGAAACAACAACCTGTTCACCAACATCATGAACCCTGAAAACAAACTCCTCGTTCCAAATCGGGTTTAAAGTACTTCTCAAAGTCCTTGTCTTGGACTTGAACTTCCCGACTTGGAGTTTCACGTAACTGTCCTCCACACCCAAGTTTTTGGCTTGCAACACGTAAACGTACAGCCTCATCACAAAACAACTATTAAAAACGCTTCACTACTCGTGTAATTTTTCAAAGAAAGAAAAACTGAAACTGGGTTTTAAAGCTAGGCCTAGGCGGGTACTCAAGTAAAGAGAAAGAAAGAGAGAAGCGAAGGTGAAGCCATTGGAAGAAACGCGGATACGTGAGAGGAAGGACATGAAAGAACAGTTATGGAATTTATGAAAAGAACCAATAAAATATTGGTAGAAAATTGTAAAGTGAGTGCCAAAAGAGGCCAAAAAGGCAAAAGGGTCGGTCTCGGTTGGCTTGGTTTTGCGTTTGGGTAAGGCTAAATGAGGATACTCGTAGCCTTCCCTTCCCTTCCCTTGCCGCTTCAAAAACAAACAGCTGAGCTTTATAGGTATTGGTTGTTTGTTAATGGAGTTCAGCTTTGAATACCCAAAGCGAGAAGGAAAAGGTTGTTCCAAAGGATGGAGCAGGAAACCTGGGAAGGATAGGGTCTCGGTTTGGATTTATCTTCCTTTTATATGGAATCAGTCCTACCTTTCTTTTCCATTTCCTGGCATAGAAAATTCCATCAAACAGAATCCGCCTTTTTGTCATGTTTTACGTTCTTGGATAACTGCACGCAACTAATTTTTTTTTACATAATTCTCAAACAAGTTTGTAAATTATTTTAAAAAATTTAAAAAAATTTTATATTTTTATTTTAAATCAAATAAATTTTTATAAAAAATAATTAATTAATTATCATTACTCAAAATACCATTTAACATTTTATATCTGCATAGTATTAATATAACGTTGACGTAGAGATTAAAAAATAATCATATAATCATATTATCATTTCAAATTAGTATATCACAATAGCACCATGACATAAAATGATAAATAATATTTTAACTAAGTCAATTATTAATTATAAAATATATTTAATTTGAAATAAAAAAATAAAAACTTATTTGATTCAAAATTAAAAAAAACTTAATTGAATATAATAAAAATATAAGAGTTTATTTAATTTTTTTAAAATAATTTAAGAACTTGTCGGATATTATGTCCTTTTTTCTCTACCTTACATTTTTAAGACATAATACAATAAAAAAAATTTATTTAAATAAATCTTTATTTATGCTTTTTTATAACAAATAAATCTTTTATAGTTAATAGTTGATTAAATGAAATTAATCAAAACCCTTTTTGTTTCTTTACAATCATATACCACTTTGGAAGATATTAACAAATTATGATAAATTGTGACATGACATTATAATATAATAATATAAAATTTACAATTGCCTGTCGACATCACATTAGTGTTATAACACCGTATCATTGATATAAATGAAAATTGTCATTTTAATTATTATTTTTTAATTAATAGCAGGTGATTGATGATTTTCATAATCTAATTTAATTTTAAATAAAAATATAAAAATTTGATAGAATATAATAAAAAATAATTTTATATTTTTTTAATAATTCAAAAAAATTTTAAAACATTAAGCTTACTTTTAGTTTATGCTTGAATTTGGGAAGAGTAAAATATTTATGGCAAATTTAATGCACCAAGTAATATATGGTTTTTTCTCTTTTCTTTAGAAAAAAAAATTAAGTACATTTTTGAAATGTGAAACACGTAAACCAAGTAACACACCAAGCATTATCTTGATGTTTTTCTATTTTTATTAGACTAATATTATTGCTCTTATATTAATATATATTTTATTTATTTCCAAATAATAAAATGTAAAGTTTTTATAAATAAAAAATTTATATATAATTAAAAGATAATTAATATTTCAATTATATATAATTGAAATATTATAATATTATTAATTAATGAATTATCCAATACTATTAGAATTAAAAAATATTCTTATTTTTAAATTTTTATTTATAAATTAATATGTTATTAATATTTATATTAAAAAATTTGAATAAAAGTCATTCGTTCTGATTATGATTCTTATATATTTAAAAGTTAAATTAATATTATTTAAAATAATATTTAAAAATATATAATTAATTAATTAATTTTTTTCTTCAATTTTTTTCAAATTTAGTATTTTTTATATATTATAAATTTATAAATATAAAAAAAGGTTCGAGGATGGGCTTTGGGATTAATTCGGCCCGATATTGAAATGCACGGGCTGAAATTAGGCTAAAATCGTCAATTGGTCTGAGGCGCCGAGGTTTTCGGACAAATTAGTCGGGCTAGAGAGGGGTAAATGGGCCGAGGATTTGAAATTTGAACCGGCGGGTCCGACCCTGAAGTTGATCATCTGGAGATTCCACGAGAGAGAGAGAGAGAGAGCGAGAGCGAGAAAGGATGTTACAGTTTCCGGCGTTCATGACGCAGTTTCCATCGACGACGAGGACTATTCCGACGTCGTTTTTGCTTCCATCTCAATGGCCTCAACCCCACAACGAAGAGCTCCTACTCGCCATGGAAGAATCTAATCTCGAAGAAAAGGTACTTTCAAAATTTTTCCGATACCCCATTTTTTCTACTTAGGAATGTTCTTTTGTTTTCTCCGATCACATGGAAAAGGGTAAATGAGTGTCTCATCTGTTTATTTGATTTCCTCTTGCTCAAGCCTAATGCATTAGTATTCAAAATCTTTTGGAGGAAGAAAGAAAAAAAAAAGTCAAATTTGTTAATTAAATTAGTCAGTTTGTTTGAACCCGACCCTTTGATTTTGTGTTTGGAAGAGATTCTTTATGCTGAAGTAGACATTTTTTGTGAATCATCAAGTTTCTCTTTGCTGCTGAAATTTAAACAGTGATAGAGCCAATTGTCTTTATTGTGATCTAGTGGATGTGATACTTAATGGGTTTTCATGGTGAAATCTAGCAATCAAATTCTTTGGATCTTTTGGACCAAGAATTCAGCTGTAGCATTTCGATTTTCGGGGTTGCTGCCTGGTTACATTTCCAAAGTTTGATGACAGAATTTCAAATGCTATTAAGATCAGTGTCTAAGTTTGTAAGGAAATAACCTTGTCATTGTTGATAGTTTCCTAAATGATTAGGGTGAGATCTTCAACAAATTACAGTGAGTATAATGAGTTCAACTGCTCGATCGGAGCGGTATAACTTCAATGTACTGAGTACTTAGAAAGATTTCGAGAGCCATATGCTATTGCTAACCACCAGTCAAGGGCTTGAAACTTCATATTGTATCGAATCCAGGATTTTGGCACATAAATTCATTAAAAAACCGTGGCTTTATATACTTTTGGTCTTGCTTGTTGTTTCCTCTAACATTGCTAGACTGGTACGTCGAAAGCCTTGTTGTGAAGGAGATGTGAGGTTGAGGTAGGAAGTCTATCTGGCCATGGATGCCAGAGCTTGAAAGTTTGATGGATTAGGTGGTGAATAACATGCTTGTCAGTTCCCTTCATGATAAGAGTGCAATCAACTGATAACATTGATGAAAATGTTTCTCCGTCTCTACTTTCGTTCTGTTTTTTTTTTTTTTTTTTTTTTTGTAAATTCTGAATTTGGGTTATATTTAGTTTATGGATTAGGTGGTGAAAAACATGTTTATCAGTTCCGTTCCTGATAGAATGCAATCAACTGATAACATTCATGAAAACCTTTCCCTGCCTCCGCTGTCATTCTGTTCTTTTTTTGTGAATTCTAGTTTTGGGTTATGTGTAGTTTATGACATCAGTAACTTATATTTTATTATCACCTTGGTCAACACGAGTGCGAGAAGATGATATTCATTCAAATCGTTAGAAGTTAGTTGAGGCTGTTGTTCATTTGGGCAGTTTTGTATGTTTGCCGGGGACTGTCACTTTCGCAAATTCAGGCTTTTGCTTTATTGACACTTGTGTAATTGATTCTTGCAGTTGAATGAAATCAGAGATACTAACAGAAACCTGGTTGTGATTGGGAAGACTACCGCCGATAATGATAAGGAAGACGATGATAATGATGCAGACGATGATGATGCTGACAATGCCGAGGAATCTGAGGCTGAGGAGTTTGAGCAAGAAACTGGTTGAAAAAATAATACTATGCCTCATTGGTTTTTTTACCTCCATTTCTTCGAAAACTCGAGTCACAAGCTCTGTAATGCCCATAGGACTTGAGATGTAGCATTGCTTGATGTTATGTTCCCACAAAGCCCGTATTGCGCATGTATTTTCTTGCAACTTGCTTCAATCAGAGCAATTCCTTTTTAATTTTCAATTTCCCCTTTCTAAATCATTCCTGGCCCGAGAAAATGAGGTTAGGAAAAGATCTTTGTTCCCATTTCTGTCGTTTGGCTGAGCAAAGAAAGCAAAAGAGAAAAGACAGTTTAGTTGTCATTTTCATGTTGCAACCCAATTTCCATATAAAGATCAAACCCTGGAGGGGGTCCTTGTCTGTGGCTCAACCTACTTTGAATCTTTGATCTTTCAACAGTCAAAGAAGAGATTGATTATTGAGCTAAGGCTGACCACTTCCGTAAGGACTGTTTGGTTAAATGTAAGGCTTTCTCCAATAAAGTGAACTAACTAAAATAGTACACACACAAAGGTGAATCCAAATACATATACTTTCACAAATCAAAATGGGTACATAGGGAAGCAACGATATTTATGTAAAGGTTTATATTTGATGCCTTGTTAATGTATGATATCCATTTACTATCACTTAATTATATTTTGTTACCTTATAAATGTGTAAAGGTAAAAAAATTTTAAAAAAATTTAAATAAATAATTTTAAAATTGTGAGTATATTTTTTAAGGTTCTCAATTTTTAAATTTATTTGTTAATGGGGTGGTAATATTTCATTTACTGATTGTATAAAATTTATACAAGGACAATGTATGAAATATGAACGACATAATACCTTAAAAAACTCTTAAAATATTTAAGAAAAATCAAATAAATTATTTTTTTATTATATCTAATCAAATTATTATATTTTTATTATGAATTAAATAAACTCTTATTACTAATAATTTATTAAATCAAAAATTAAAATACTATTTAGGGTTATATGTTATGTTTAACTCTAAGTATTCTAGTAACATAGAAATTGTTAATCTTATGACTTTTTAGATTTACCCTTTCCTTTGCTTGAGTGTTTCAATCACTTTGGGTCCCCACAAGTTCACCAAAGTATAATGCCAAATATAGTTCCACAAAGACTTGACCCCATAACCAAAATTTGGAAGATTCAAATATATCAGACGGTCCCACCTTGCGAAACGGGGTGGCTATCTTTTTCTTTCTTCACACTAATTCTTCCATCCACACCCATGGAGGATTAAGTCATACGCAGCTTTACTTTGTTTTTATTGTTGGAACTGTCACACGTTTTCTACTCTTTTCATCTTAATTTCCTTTGTTTAAAGCTTATTAAAGAATTCCAACCAGCCGTCATTTGTCAGTCTTCCAAGTTGTCCTCCCATGACGAGAATTAATTGAATATCTTACATTACCTGATCTAATTAAATATGATTAAAATAAATTTTAATTAAATTTGGATAAAATTTAAATAATAGTAATGAGTTCAAGTAATGATTTCAGAGTTCTCACTGCAAACCCCGTATAAACAGTGACTTTCAATTTCAAAGTTATTTTACTTAATTAATATAACACACTTCCAAATTCATTAATAATTCTACATATAATTTTAAAACTTAAATTTATTTTGATTTAAATTCAAATTGAAATAAAAAAATAATTATATTTAAATTTAGATATTTTAAAATTATCGAGTATCTTAACCACCGTTATTAAGATATCTCAAAATTAACCAAATATTATCACGACGCCTTACCGCACCTGATGATTCTGATCCCATCCTTCTTTTGTCCTGAAAAAGAAGAAAAAGAAAAATTAAAATCATAATTTATACAACTCTTTTCAATTAAATAAAAATTGTAAAACGACATTTTGACCAACGAATTAACTTCCTGCGTTTGTACTCTGGAGTCATGTCACGTGTCAAGCGGCTAAACTGACTGAGTCCCGTACGTGTCAACTGCTGCAAATATTTCGCTCTGGTACAGAAGACAAAAGTGTGATTGTCTATCTCGGAATTTTCCCAATCCGTCACGGTGGCACATAAATTAACAGAACCCTAACGGTGGAAAAATCATGCTAATTGCTGGGAAATTTTGGGGAAGAAGAAAATCTCAAAAGATTCATCAATTACGAAAAAAATTTACTTCTCGATTCTCACTTTACAATCCAAACGCACTTTGAAATAAAAGTTTCAAAGTTCGACTAATCAACTAATTTTCTTTTTTTTTTTTCAATTTTACGGTATTTTTATGGCCGTCGTCTATATGGTATATTTGTTCTGTAAGCCTCCAACTGAGGGGCTGTAGAGTCATTCTTCCGTCCCGGAATCTCTGGTTTCAATGCCGGCAATAGTAATTAGAATGAGGAGCGGTAAAGAAAACTCTAGGGTTCTGCTGCAGGTAGCAGGGATAATAAGAAGCTCTAACGGGATATGCCATCGGCCGTGGCGGAGAAACACTCCGGCCACGGAATACGGCCTTCGCCGGGGGATCGGAATCGGCTGACGTGGAAGAGGAAAAGTTGACGCTGGAAGTATTCGACGGAGGGGGAGAGATTTGCTTGAGCGACTTCGGCTGTGAAAGGATTGCTCGGATCTTCGACGGAGCCGCTCTATCGTACTCATCAATTATGTTCCTCAAATCCTCGTCCGACTTTATCGAAATTAAAGTATCTAAATCGCCGTTCGGCAACTGACACCTCAACGTTACAGAATATCCACAAAACTCAACGAGTTTCACCATCAGCTCTGTAACAAAACAAAATATTCAACACTCTTTTCAATTAAAAATAATAAATAAAACAAAAAAACTAAAAAAAAAGATTCTTTGAAACACAAAACGAACCTGTAAACGAAATGGAACGATCGACGGAGAGAACTCTGGTGAGTCCGCCGACGTAACGGAGCTTGCCGTCGCTAGAACGTGGAAGAATCTTGCCGCCGTAACTGCAAAGAAACTTGATAGTTTCTGAGCTCTTCTTCTCCGATTCAATTTCTCTCACCATTTTCTTTCTTTCTTTCTTTCTCTGGGGGTTTCCCTCTTTTCGCTCTTTAGCGTTCGTTTGGATTCTGTGGTTGGAAGGTCAGAGAAAGTTCGGTTTTGAAAGATTTTTTGAAGAGAGAATTCCGGGAAAAGAAGGGAATTTGTTGCGAATCTGAAAACAAAGGGAAGGGCGCAGAGGCTTATTTATAGTAGAAGCGGGAAATGACGTCATCATGGGTCCTACTTCGACACGCTAAAGAGACTTGCTGGAAACAGAAAAGAAAGGGTTTTGGTTTTTGATATTCGGATATTCCCAATGGGGGCATGTTCAAGTAGTTAACACGTAATATTTGAATAATTGATATCATTATTCCAATATTTATAATATTTAGGTATTTTAATCAATAATAAATTTCAAATATAAATATTTTAAAAATAACTAGTAATATATTTTGTTCTTAATTATATAATTTAATACAGTATTAAAATCTTATAAATATTTGAATAAATTTTGAAATTATCATTTATAAACTCCTACTTGAATATTTTAAAAACTATTCGATAAATATTTTATTAAAATCAATTTTTATGTATATTATTAATAGAAAACTGAATTAATAATTAAAATTAATTGATAAAAATAATTATAACTTAAAATTATAATTTAAATAATTAATAAATTTTAATAAGTATTACATTAATTATAAAAAATATGAATAAAAAATAATATATATAATTAAATTTTAATATAAAAAATTATTAGTTATGATAGAATAAGTCCGGCCTCTATTTGAACCTATGAAAATTAATAATTTCACAACCCAAAATTTATTAAAATTCAATTAAAAAATATTTTAATTTTACTTAATCCGATCAAATAACAATTAATATAAATTACTCAGATTAACAAAATTAAGAAGTTAAATGGAAGGGGCCCACCCCCACGTCTGAGCCAGGAGGCGGGCTTCCCTCCCATCTTTGACTCCCAAAGGGCTGGGGCCCTTTGTTGGTCCAAGTTCCATTCTAGCCGGCTCTACCTTTTCTCTTTTAATTTTCTTAATTAATTAAACCAAAAATAAATAAATACAAGTTAAACCCAAGGTTAAGAAAAGTATGACTAAGGTTCGTGATTTCTAGCATTATTCAAGGATCAAACAATGTATATATATATATATATATATATTTGTCAAAATAAGGCATTTAATGCTATTTTGGTCCATGGTTCATTGACCCTTCTTGCTTGTTTTGGCATTAAACATGACTTTCTCCACTACATTTCACTAATATACTCTTAATTATAATTAAAAAAACTTTAAATTATTTTAAAAAAATTAAACAAATTTTTATTTTTTTATTGAATCCAATCTAGCTTTTACAGTTTTATTTTATGTCCATGAGAAATTCCGATGTGGAAAAAATTGCAAATTTCGGTTAATATTAATAGTTGTGCGTATAAATATCATAATTTAAGAGAAGGAATTCTTTCATGGACAAAATTGTTAATTTCGGTTAATATGAATGGTTATGCGTATAAATAACATAATATGAAGGGTCTATATAAAAACAATTTTTCCCTACTAACCTTATAGAAGAAGAAATGTACCTAATATGATGTGGCGAGTAAATTGAGTCAGGTAGGGTCGGCACTTGCATGGGCCATGGTGTCCCAATTTTCTCTACAAATTAAACCCGTATGGTTTAAGAAAAGAAGCAAAGACTTAGTTCTTGAAAATGACCCAAATCCAACATCTTCATCATACATTTGGCTTTCTTCTAATCAAAGAAGTAACATCTTTTATGGGTCATTGATATAAAGAATAATATAGGATTTTAGTTTTACATAAAAACTGAAAATAATTATACAATAAATCAGTAAAATAATTTTTTTAATTATATGATTATTTCTAATCAAATATAGTTTTGCTTTTTATTACTTATTACTTTGTTTTATCATAACTTTGCATAGTTAAAATGTAGAATAAAAAAGGAAATAATAATCTATTCTAATAATAATAATAAAGTGCTAGTATGATTTTACTTATTACATGAAAATTTTAATATAAAAACACTATGAGATGTAAAAAATATAAAAAAGTTAGTACATGAAACAATAAAACAAATCTGAATTATTCTAATTATAAGTCTTGATGAAGCAAGTGATTATCACTCCAAGTAATTATGGAGATAAACAAATCTAATCCAAACTAGCCTAACAGTAAGTACTTTAAAATCGGATACCTTATACTACCCTAAACCCTAAACCCAAAACCTAAATTTAAACTTTAATTTTTTTTAAGTATTAATTTTAATTTATTAATTTAATTTTTATTAATAATATATAAAAAATTATTTTAAATTTATTTTTGTTTTGTGTTGAATTTTTTTAAATATTTATAATCAAATTCGAATACGAATATTTAGTATTAATTTTTAATTATGTTAGGGTAAATTATTAAATAATTAAATTTTAATTCGATTTAGATTCGAGTATCTCAAAATTAACAAATACCGTATCGATTATTATTCCTATTAGTCAAATTCTTTGATGTTTCAAATTAGTTAATGAAACAAAAAGAAAAAGAAAAGTCTCCAGCATATCATCAACTGCCCCAGTTGCATTTCCTTGGCAATGTCCAACATTGGGCCATGCATGCAACCTTGTTTCATTTCATAACAAAATTTTATACTGTCAAGAAATTATCCAACCTTTTCTGCTTGGGAATTTCAAGAGGACAAAACCCAAGAAAACTGCTTGGCATTAGTGTGGGGATCATGCTTGGTCCTAGATATATATATATATATATATATATGGGAAAATATCATTGGCTAGAACTAGAAGCAATGGCTGCATGATATTTACCTCATTGCCACTTTGCCAAAGATTTGTCCTGTTAGAAACCAAAACCTTCCTGCATGCAGCAGGATCCTGAAAACATGCCGGAGACATCCCGGTTGCAGATGATCGAATCCCTGTCCACCCACAGGAACATCCGGGGAGGACACGAGGAGGGAGACGTGGATGGAAAGGGACACGTGGAAGACAGCTCTAGGCCTTTGTGGTGCGATGATGGAGATTCTCCACAAATAGGTTAAACAAAGGAAAGTGGGGTGCTGGGCCTGCGGGTGGGAGGAGAGCATCACCATCATCATCATCATCATTCATTCTCTCAGGTCTGGCCGTATCTGTGATCACATGCATTGCGCTCTATTGCAGTGGAGGTCGTGAATTTGTGACCACATGCATCGTGTAGAGACGCTGTCTTTATCCGTTGGTTCCCATATTTTCCTTGAATCTTTCTTTTTTTCTCGAGAAAGTGACAATGATGTGAAGAAGAATGAGCAGCATCTGCTGGGGTGATGGCAGATTCTTTTTACTTAGTCAAGGGGAGAAGAATATGAAAGGATGGGTGCCTAGTGGGCATGTTCCTGCTGAAAACAACATACTATCCTAAATTTGTAGTCCCAGATCAACCACTACAATGTTTGACAGAGTGGCTAGAACTGGTCCTCCATCTCGTTATTGGATGCTTCTGCTCTTTCTTTTCAATCTAATGGTAGCTTTCAGGTGAATAGAAAAATCTTCATCAGTTTTCTTTAGGTATTGGAAATTAACATAAAAATAATACTAACACGAACTGAATTTATAAAGTAATCTAACATTATTAAAGATCACAAGATACAAAATGTATGAGATGAGAACTAGGAAATCCCATTCTGTTGGAACATAGAAATGTTTTAACCAATCATTTCCCTTCTAAACATTATAAAAGAGATTTTAAGAAATGCATCAATGAGCAATGTTGTCATTTTCTCCTCGAGGAAATTAAAAGGGATATATTTCTAAATATTCTTACATTTATTTTAATTTTTTTGGACAAATTCCACCTACATTTCTTGTGATTTCAATTTGTTCTCACAATATTTTTTTTTTCCAAAAAACATAATTTAAATTTTTTTCAATTAACATGATGTGGATAACTTTTATTTTTGTAAGAGATTAGATTAATTTTAAATTAATAATATATTTTGATAATTTTACGGAAAAAAAATTAACAACTTAACTCTTGTGAGAATGAAAGTTATCCACAGACAAAGAAAATGCAGAATGTTATGTGAAAAAAGTTGAAACCACACAAGTCGTAATTAGAGTTTACCGTTTTTTTTTTTTAAAAAAAAAACAACTTAAATTATCTATAAAAGTATTGAAGGACAAGTACCATTAATTGCTGGTTTATATTTTGTGAACTATAGGAGAAGGGATGTTAATAATAATTTGCACAAAATTTTACGTCATGTAGTGTAGTTTCATTGTGTGTTTTCTTAATGGATCTTGAAGTAAAATCATTTTGAGTGATATGGGCTATTTATTGGATAAATGGGGTCCAACAAAAAGTATAAGACTTGGGCTCTAGGCCCACTATTTAAAGGCCACCTCAACCATGTAAGCAGGGTTGGGTCTTTGATTCCGATAGTTTCATTAATGGTTAAACGTCAGCCCAATTTTCATTGGTTTTGCGAAAAGAGTAAAAAATATGGAGATGCGGGGGATCGAACCCCGTGCCTCTCGCATGCAAAGCGAGCGCTCTACCATTTGAGCTACATCCCCGTTTGATGTTAGAGAAAATACCTGTCCATCCTGATCGGTGATTAACTAAAAACAATTGGCCTTTATTAAAATTTAAATTCTCGAATTGAAATTCACTAAATTTACGTAAATTATAAATTAAAATTAACTTATTAGAAAAATAAAATTTAAAATGATATTTATAATAATCAATAAATTTTGATAAGTATTATATTAATTATAAATGATCACATGATATGATTCCTTAATTTTTAATAAAATTAAATGATATTATTTGTTAATGTGATCACATGGTAATTGATGTGGTCAAATGATTAAATAACATGATTAAGTCAGCTAATCAGATCGTATGTAGTCTGGGTATTAATTGCCAATTTGGCCAATGGTTGCCACTTGCTGGATTGTGTCAGTGTTGTCTGCATATAGATGTAAGCATGACTTGATAAAGTGTTGCCTAAAACATGGAAAAATGAAAGCAACCTGTATTGGAAATTTGTCATGGTTTCTTATTTTTTCTTTTCAAGGGCTGCAACTGATTCAGATAGATGGGTGAAGTGTACAATAAAGTTAGGACCTTTTTGTTGCTCAATGACTGTATTAATGGTGTAACTAGAGTCTAAACTTGAGGGCATGGAAACTCAAGTATGGTTTCTTTTTCTGGTCTCTGATGTTAAACCATTGGGACCTTTACTGGCACAATGATGCAACTGTCCTTTTCAATGATTCTGGTCCGCACACCAAGACTCCAATGTTAGAACCATCAGTTTCATTTAGGAACTTGGAGAATACATCTGATGAGAATCCAAAAGTGTTAGAACAATTGCTGACAAAAATAGTTACCAAAGTATATCAGAATGAAGGGCAGATATGACAATACCTTCCAAATTAGGCCTTCCTCCAAAATGGACTTCATGTTCCTCAACAGCACCTTTTGTTTCAGTTGAACTAAGTTCCTTTACTTTTTCTTCCTTTTGGGAGACAAGTGGTTTTTCTTTCTTCAGCTCTCTCCATCTCAAATTAATTGCTACCAAGGAGGTTCATGCTAGAGATGTGATGAATGAGGATATGATGAGTATATCAGCAATCCAAGAGGGGTTCTTTTCTTCTGGGGCCTCGTTTTTGGAGGAATGGTTCTAGTTTCTGTATTTTGTGAACCCTTTTTTCATTATATTGAATCATAATTATCAGATGCTTAACAGATCTGTCAATATGCTTTTATCCAAAAAAAAGAAAAAGGCTCTGTTCATATGGCTTTAGGATTAACTTTATTTTCTCTTATAGTGTCTCTCTTAATCATATCCTAACCAGTTCCCTCCACAAAGCAAATGATGGATTAAATGGACAAGCCATGTGGGTAACTTGGAATTGAATCCATAAAAAGTGGCAGCTGGAGTTTTCTCTGCATGACTCGATGAGATTTATTCCAATTATAATTGTGTTAGTGCACTGCAAGATGGATAAATCAAATCTAGCAAAGAAAATGAAGGTCTGATTGCTCTTCTAGAAAACGAAATCACCAATACCAGGTGATTAGATGTAGACCTAGCTTATCTTGTGAGGTTGACCTTCCAAAATGGTGCAGAATTGGAAAACCTTCAAAATACAAACTACCGAACTCTGAATAACGGTAACTATATCAGGTTTCGATGTCCCAAATATCAAGGACAGGCTGCATCCTGGTCCTGGAAAAAGCTACATGGTATATCTTTTGAATGCACTTGCCATGAATTACCCATCCCCATTTTTCTTTTGAATGCACTTGCCATTTATCCTGGTCCTGCAAATGATATAGAGCAAGCATTTGCAGCTAGAAGGAAGTCAAACAAAGGAAAAGTAGCCTCAAATATGGTTTAATATTTTTAGTTACAAGGGAAATAATTCCAGAGAGTAAGATGTCAGTAGTTGGTTAAGAAACCAGTGTTTGTTTTTTTAATAGTTAAGTTCCAGGATAGACGATCTCAATCTAAGGGAGGACTGCATTAGGATATGCATGCCAGTATAAAATTGTGAAATAACACTGACATACCACGATATCATGACAGAGATGATAATCAAAATCCTTTGATTCTAATGCCGATATATGGTTTAAAATGCCATTCCATTGATGAGTATCCTTCTTCCTAGACCTCATCTGTCTGGGAAATAGTTTAGTGTCTCTATGAACAGATATCAGATAACATTGCAGTTATAAACATATATCATTAAATCATCCACATACAACACACATGCAGCATAAACTAGTAGTTATAAACAAATATCGATGTTATGGCATATCTAATTCTATCTAACCAAATAAATTCTCTCCAGGTAACATTTTGGGACAACAGGATGAGGGCTACAGTGTTAGCCATTTAGATTGCTTGTGCAGTGGCATCCCCAAATAATTATTCTCATTTGGAAATTTGTGAACCATTTATGGTTCCTCAGTCTTCTCATAATCTTCAACAGCTTTCTAGCTTAACATTTGTGGTTCAAGCTTTCCAATCAAGGTGAACCCTTTATTCAAGCATAATTCTAGTAACTAATTAGCATTACTAATCCTTAGTGCAGGCTTACAAGGAGAGCATTAGACAAGAACTCAAGAATATGATAGTCATTATCAAAAACAAAAGCCAAAACATGTATAGTTGACTACAAAGAAAACAGCAAGGTGGCCACATGTTTGCACTTTTGCACTGTTTTCACAATCTAATGTCAAACAGTTTTGTCTAATCAAATCAAACGTCATTTTGAATCTGCTCACAAATTGCGAAGCAATGATGACATGAAGTGCCAGGCTCACAGTACAGAAGAGAATTTCTGGTCTGGCATTTGATTTGTAACAGGGGAAGAGAATGCGTTTTTCAAGCAACTCCAGTTTCCCAGCATCCAAGCTGTTTGATCCAAACTGTCGTTTGCTACATGCTATTTGACTTTGGTTATGCTTGAGTCATTAGATTCTCAGCTTCACATGTGAATTAAGCACATACATGATTACTGAGAAGAGCACACAATAACAGAAATGCATCTCTATGCAACTTAGAGAACAGGCCATTTACAGCCACTGCAACATAGAGGGGGAAAGATGTGCTAATTTTGCTGACGTGGCTGGGCATCATATAACACAGATAACAAAGTGTTCTGTTCAGTGCCATTGCCACTAAGTTTTGAAACGGCATAGTCTACAAATTTAACAAGATCTTCAGGACTACAAACTCGAGATCCATAATTCTCAAATTCAGCCATCAAAACTTTCCTCATAGTACAGCTCCAATTCTCTTGTTCATGGATCACTGCATATATTCTGCCCAAACCAGTGCATAGTTTAAGAAACTTAGGATCACTTAGAGATTCTCTCAAATCCAGGATGCCAAGATTTCCTTGCATACCATCTTCAGATTTCATCTTCAATGCTATTTTCCGCATAGATGCAAGATTGTGAGCAAAATGCTGCACCATATCAGACCAATGGCAGATTGAACTTTTGGACTTTGATTCATTATGTATATAATACAGTTCCACCACATTGGCTAATGAAAAGCGTGATATGAAGATGAAGAAGTCATTAAAATTCATGCCTGTAGAAAGAGGACCAACTTGTACATAAAATATTATAAAGAGAATTGCAATTTATAATTTTCAAAAAAAAAAAAAAGAGAATTGCAATTTTGGCATATCAATTATCATTGTCTAAGAAGAATTAGCAACAAGGCATATTTAATAAACAGAGGTATGGTAAGTTACAGAACAAACTCAAATCATGTTATCCACAAAAATATACACAGGGACTTTGAAATTCTTTAGTGGTACCAACTGTAAGAATTTTTCGGAAAATCAATGAATAACATGGCATTAGATGATATAGTTATTCCTTTTGCATCTAATCAATAAGACATTCCACTAAAGTTAGGATTCAGCCATGAAAACCATCTAGAAGGAAAAAAAAAAACACAGTTTGGTCCAAGAAAAATCTGACATTGAACATGTGGTACACTAGCATCCCTATCAAGATTAATGATGTACCTGTGTTTGCTGCAAGATTACGTTGACAGAGACCTTCAAAATTGTCACAGATGTCTTTGATATCCTCTATGTACTCCTTGGCCTCCTTGTAGTCTCTTAATAGTAGATCCCACTGAAAGAATAAATAACTTTATAAGACATATTTCATATTCCATAGAAGAACCAGGTTTATCTTATGTTTGTGAAATACCAGTCGGTAGTAACTGCACCTACCACCCAAGAAAGATTGTAGGCATTGAACCAATTGTGGTTTATTGATATTGTGTCCTCCTGAAAAGAAATTATGTTACGAGAACATGTTTAAGGAGATCTACCATTCAGCACAGGCAATAAGGCTATCTATAAAGAAATCATTTAGGAAATAACAACATCTCTATGAGGCTTGAATTTGGACTAGAGTTTTAGGCAAACTACAGCGATGCAGGAGCTTTGGAACCTATGCTTTAATAGATTGCAAAACTGCCTTTTACCCCTCTTTTTATGCTAGAACCACCATAAAAGAATTGATCAGCCAATGTCCTTTCCTTCCTCTCTCCCTGTTCTTTACCGTACTCTATAGTCTATTCTCCAGTCTGGTTACATTTTTAAATTGCATGCCTCCAAAGTATTGATAATATTTGGAAAGAACAAAAAAAAAAAAAAGAATTAGTTACCAGATTATGGGCTTGATGGTACCATCCACTAGGCACAAAGATAATTTCATTCTGTTCCTGTATGCATTCCATCCAGATTGCCTACACATAATATGTACATAAGAACATATGACTACGGTGTTCAGCAGAGAGAAATTACAATTACAATTTGAAGCTCTAGAATGATGGGTTACCTTCTTAAAACCAGGGAATTTAGTTTCACTAATGTCATCAAAGATATTATAGACAGAGCTTTTCATGTTCCTGAAGTAAAATACAATGGCAGTTAAGAAACAATGAAGCTAAAGACATGCGACAAGTGGAAGGTGCTTTCTTGTAACAGCAATCAGCTCCAATTGGCTATAATAGAAAGTGAGAATACAGACAATATCATTGGCATTTGTGATCACAACTCCACAAAACAATTCAGGTAAATTTTTATCTTGATGCCTTTCATCTTTCTCTTGCCCCATTCTTAATAGTTTTTGCCATTAGGTGACAATGCATATGGATCAAGACCACAAACCTGAACCCTAGTCCAAAATCACTAGAGGAGAGCTGCATAACCACCTGGTCCGTATAAGGCAAGACGTACCAAGTCACAAGTTAGGGGCAGCATACTAGGCTAATTTATTGCCCACCGTGTGTAGGAGACAGGTAGCACACATGCATCACCCCTAATTCTTAGGACATTGAGGCTCTTATTTAAAAGACCACATCCCACCAAGGTAAGGGATCTCTCAAACACTCTCTACTTTTATTCTGCCTCTATAGCACCTTCACACCTTTGGAGTGTCAAAGCAGGACAAACTCCAGCACTTCCTAGGCCTCTTCTTGCTTCTCTTTTTTCCTTTTTTTTTTGCAGGTTTCTCCACTGCATCTTGCCCTTCTGTTTGTTTCCAGCGACGACAACAATAAATGCCAAAGAAACAGTTGTTATAGTTCTAATTAGTAGTCAAATACCCTTTCAGTTTTTCTGTAAGTCCCTTCCCTAAGTCTAAGAAACCTACAAAAGTAAATGTCAAAAGATATGCTTGTCTGATAATACATAGGGCAAGAAGTTGTGCATGCCTGTCAAACAGAAGATGGCATTGCAGAGGGGAGCAAAAAAGCCACTTCTTCCTGCCACACACGTTGCTGACCAACTATATGATCTGAAAACATCAGCATGAAGAGGTGTCCAGGATCCTGCCACAAGAGATTTAAATAGTTAGATAGTTGCCTTTAGGCTAAATATTCATGGATACAGAATAATAACTGAGCATCTTTATTGACGAGGTATATATCTATAGTATATCCAATCACAGAGATAAAGAGATTGTTGCATCTATACTCGGACCTTTTGCTCCCATATACACAAAACGATAATCAGAGCAACGTATATCACTATTCTCTTGGTTAGTGTCTGGATCGTCATGCATACGATAATTGTCAAGATAAAAATTGAGCCAATCATCAGTAAAAAACACCGGAGTTTTGTACGCTAGATATTCTGGATACTCCTGACAAAGAGATTGCAAAGGATATGAATGACTAAGACAACTAAGGTGCTGTAGTAACATATGCACATACAGCATAACAGAAAATCTTAATCGCATCCACAAAATTGGCATGTTTTGGGTAAGAACTATTAGTTTTGTTAAGAACAAGATTTTGCAAAATAAAATATGTAAAGTTGGAGCAAACACAAAATGACCAACAAAAACAACAGCAGTATTATAATCATCATGAAAAACAACAAAGAAAATAA
>NW_018397265.1:7038311-7078556 GCF_002168275.2 Theobroma umbraticum
AGAAAAGGGAGGGCAGATAATTTGACATGATGCCAGAATTCACCAAGAGATTCCAAGACTTATACATATCCTACTGTATCTTTAGAGTTAATAGTACATTTTGATGGTTGACATAAATGTATCCAAGTGCACTGATTTCTAACAATCTGACATATTGCAGTGTGCAATTAGAATGAAACTCTAGGAAACTCCACCACATACCTAGAAAACTTTCATTGCCACTAACAACTTCTAATAAGGAGGATGAACATACACTCCAAAAAGCTTAGCGTTTTAACAAACTGTAATGATATATGAGTTCTCAAAACAATATTGCTTGAGAATCGACAATTAGGAAGATTAGAGGTGAACAAAGAGGGGAACCGCCATGAAACAATCATCAAGTTATTATTAACTATCAAAAGCTTGTAAGGCACCTTCACAAAATGCCAGTCCTTCAAATAAAGCACCGACTTGCCATTACCATTACCATCAAGGTCCTCTACAGAACCCTGAAGCCAGTGATTAACAAACTCCAAAACAGACATCTCTACCCTTTTCTGATCAGTGAATTCCCTTGTACCACAATCTGCAACCTATGAACACAATACATAAATTCAAGGGAATTAAATCAAACAGCCAAAGCCGCAAATCTCCAAAGAATCCAAAACGAGTGAAACTGAAACCAATCTGTCCTAAAAACAATTAAAAAACAAAAAAGATGCAAAATTTAGAAAGAATAAATACCTGAACTTTGGATTTACCAAAATGGGTAGAGAAGAAATGGAGGTTAGGTTGTCCATTGGAGGAAACCCAGTCTTTGCAAGCTCTCCAATCATCCATCAAACCAGTTAAAACCACAGGCTGGTTTTTGGCTAAGTATCTTTCAGCAAACTCACTGTAGGAAAGTTCTCTTCCATTTACCTTCTCAATCTGCCCCCCAATCTTTATACCCATTTTCTCTTTGTCTCTGATTTCCTTGACGGCTCAGTTAATTATGATCTTCAGACAAAGGGCGTCATTGAGGACTAGTTCGGAGTCGTTTTTGAGTTGAGTTGGACGCGTGCGTTAAACCCGGAGTGCCATTTTCAGTTTAAACATAGAAAAAGCCACGTGGCTTCTCAGGGTAGGTTAGGAAATGACTATTGGGAAAAGTCGTCGTGTACGGACGCTAGCCATAGAAATGAAGGTGGCAAACAAAAATTCCCACCCGCCGCAGCTCCTACAGTACTGCTCGTGCTCTAAACTGAAGTGCTGGGTTAATTTTAGAAGACATGGCGGATTCATGCTATTCAGCCTCGGAAGGGTGCCAAACCACCTTCCTCTGCTGAACAGTAAGTGTTATTCACTTTTTCGTTTCATCTGGTTTTCATATTTGTCTTTTCTTCTTCTTTTTTTACACTTCTGGAGTGAAAAAGAATAAAAGTTTATTCCTTTTTGAGCTTTGATGAAACTTTGTAGTCAAAGTTATGATAAATGTGCTTATATTCGTTTGAATTTGGCTTTTCTTTAGTTTGGTGATTGATTTCTAATGAAATTTGGTTGCTTTCTGGTTCCAAACAGACGTAGTTAAGGGAAATAAATTAAATTATGATCATTTATTTTTTACATATGATGAACAGTGATGTGTAGTATGTATTTGGATGATCATAAATTGATGATTTCTCCTGAACGTGATCGTCCTTGTCCGTTTGAGGAAATAATACTCTGTTTTGACAGCAGTAAATTTTTGTAGCTTGTTGAAGCTTGGTGTGTAATAATGTTTGTTTTGGAAGGATATGGAGTGATCCCCTCTTACTACATATTCTAGTGGGAATCAGTTGTTTGCTTGTTTGCAAAATTTACTTTGAGGTTGTCCTGGTAAATGTTATTTGGTTCAGCCCTTGTCAGTGGCATAATTACTGTGATCTTATGAATCAGGAAATTAAGTAAAAAGGATTCCTCCACCACAATTTTCGACTGCAAGAAGTCTCCCAACCATCTTATTGTTGATGAAGTTATCAATGATGATAATTCGTTGCCATGCGCCATAATGCAATGGACAAGCTTCAGCTTTTCTGAGGACATACGGTTTAAAAGAGGTGAGTATTATCTCTTATTACCCTGCTTAGTGTTAGACATACTTCTTTTAACTGGAGAATTTACTAATCTTCTTTTCTGTGGTTCAGGGTAAGAAGAGAAGGGACACAGTTTGCATTGTTCTTGCTGATGAACAATGTGAAGGACCAAAAATTAGAATGATCAAGGTTGTAAGATCCATCTAAGAATCCATGTTGGGGATGTTGTGTCTGTTCTTCATCACTGTCCTTATGTGAAGCATGAGAACCCAGTTCATATCCTTCCAATTGATAATACAAGTGATGGCTTAACTAGTGACCTAGGTGTATTTCTGCAGTGTAAGTTTTATTTTATACTTTTCCTCCTTTCAGGAGAAATCTATTTCATTCATTTTTTTTTTCTTTTACCTTTTGTTTCTCTTAATTATTAGATTATTCTGACATTATTTAACTATTGCTTCCTGGTTCAATATCATACTTTCTAGAAGATTACCCACCTTTAAGAAAAGGTGACATTTTCATAGCTAAAGGCACAATGAGAACTGCTGAATTTAAAGTAATCGACACAGACCCTGGTGAATATTGTTTTGTTGTATCAGACACAATTGTAAACTGGGAACGAGAGCCTATTACAGCCACTACGAATATGCTACAGAGAAAGTATCATAGCCTGGTGAATATCATGTTGTTGCACCAGATACTATTGTAACCTGGTGAATATGTCAGTGTGACAGCAAATACGCTATTAGAGAAAGTATTGAGAAGGTAAGATATGTCCTTCAGCATGAAATGCCTAACATATTTGCATAAGCATGCCTAATCATGAAATCTCAAGTTGTTCAAGTACATAGATTAAAGATATTTGTTGGTACCACACAAGTTGGATACAATTATTAATCTTTTGTTTATGTTTTTGTTCTCTTCTTTTCTGCTATGTGAGTTTTATGTGTGTGTTTTGTTTTCATGCCACTCCTTGGGGATGTCAGGATCCTGGGAGGGAGAAGAGGAAGAGAGAAAACTCTGAAAAAATTGAAGAAGATGAAATTGATGATGTTGCTGATATAAAAGGCAGCACACTTTGAGGAATCAATGAAACATGCTCGCTGAAGTGTTAGCAATGAGATATCAGGAAGTACCAGCTCTTTCCTCAGATATTGCTGCAATCTCATGTATTTGGTTCTGGATTTCGTTTTCCAGAAAGAAGCGAAAATGCCACCAGAGGAGCATCAGACCCATTTTCTTCTGCCGCAGCTGCTGGTGATGATGATCTGTACAGCTGAATGGAATCTATTTCATTTTGAAGGTATGCAATCTGTGACATGCAGTTGCACAACAATATAGTCCATGTTATATTTTCATTATGAAAGAACTAGTGTTTGGCATTCTATTTTAGTTTGTAATTATTTCCATGTTTATTGTCATTTAGGAATTTTATGGTCTCTGATTAAAAGTGCATTATCATAATGAGCAAGGCTTGATCTATCTTGTCTATTGTACACTGGTATTGTGGTTTGGTTTCTTTGAATTGGTTAAGGCCTGCTATGATGCCTTTGGAAATTGGCTGTACTTAAACAGTTTGAGCCCATAGCCTTGATATTGGGTTGAATCAGTCAAATAAAGCATCTCTGAATGGCATCTAATTAGCAAGATTTTGTACTATTGTTTAAGAATGGTTAGAGGCTACTTAGAGCAATTGAAATTGACACGACTCTGTCGACAAACATTCTTGACAGCAATCATTCCGTACGTAGTAAATTTTATACCACTTTGCAGTGCTTGTTACACATAAGATGGGGTTCTGAAGAGCAGAGTTGTTGGCCATAAAGCCTTGGCCTGGGAAGTGTGATGTTAACATCACAAGGTAATGAATCAGGAGATTAGAAAGTTGTGTGTTTTTTTTAGGACCAAACATATCCTGGTAAACAGAAAAGGGTCATTATTGCTTTTCAAGGTGAGAAAAATTACAGAGCAGAAAACCTGAGGATTCACCTTCTGATTCTATAAATTGCTGAACCAATAGTCATAATGGCAAAGCTGGGCTGAAAGTGAACCATCATTAGTCCGTCCCTTGTCCCTATCTTTCGACTTGATGACCAATGGGGTAATGTGGGATCGCCTCCCCTGCTGCATGTGGTGGACCTTTTTACCTTCAGATTTCCTCACTAACAAAATACAGCATTCATCATGTCCGTGCGGGACATGTTGGAAATCTTTGATGTGCCTTTTCTTCTTCCCAGTTTCCACAAAATATATGGTAATTGGTTTATTTTGCTTCTCTTAATTCTTTATTGGTACAAATCAGAATACATGATTTACTTCCAGTAGGTGTTGTTATTTGTTTCGTGAATCAGGCCCATCGCACCAGATGATAATCTCCCATGAGGGCTCCATTTGGTTGTAAAAGTCTCTGGATTTTTGTGTCAGCTTTACCACATGCAGCAGGTTAATGCAAATCAGGTGCTGAAGTAGTTATTTAACTTGGTTTCTCCTGCTGCATTAGGAATAGTTGTAGTAATGTTGATTTTACTGTCAGGAAACTTCCTGGAAATTTTTCATTTGCATCTGATTAGAAAAGGAAGAGAAGAAAGCTGATGCATTTATGATCGGGGTGTGAATTTGCCAACTGATGCTATTTAAACTTAACCAGGACTGACATGATCATGAGGTTGCTTGGAATTTGGATGCATAACCAGTCTCAAAAGCCGATGAGTAAGTTATTTGAGAAAGACAGACAGCCAGCTAGCCAACCAAAAGTACTGATCGAAAGTGCATGCAAATTTGTAGATCGATTTAACATTTGAAGGGATGTCTCGTTTTGCTTGTAGTTGTAGCTAGAAGCCTTGTTTTTTCACATGATCGCATCCCCAATATTCCATTATCAAAATGTTGATAATTCTTGTACTAGCAGGTTGCATCCATCTCACATGGTGGGGACCTTGATGGGTTTCCGAGGCGTCCTCTCCTTATCCTTTAAAACAATTATACATGAAAAGGAGAGAAACAGAGAAAAGGAGAGAAAGAGAGACAGAGAGATTGGGAAGGCTAATCATTGCCGACATTTCCTCACAGCCACACATCCCCCTCCTCTCCCTCTTTTCCTCATTCCCAAGGGAGTGAAAAATCATTCTCGAAAACCCCCTTTTGTAAACCTCGCAGACGCCACACAGCACACATCCCTTAAGATAAATGGTTTCCACAGAAAATTATAGAAAATCACTTCACATCTAAGCAACATTTCCATGTTCCCCTACATCACTATCTGCATTTTCTTGTTTTGCATCTGTTTCTTCCATTTTGATGAAAATGCCATGTAATTAGGTGTAAAAAGAGAAACCCAAATGCGGGAAATGCTTTCATTGCTCTAAGGGGATTAAGTCATCAAGTTGCTAGCTATACACTCATGATCAGGTTCCATCTTGATCTTATCAAAATCTAATCGGGAAAAACACCACTTAACTGCTCCTTGCTACCTTTATACAATGAATAATTTTGATGGAAGAAGACAGGCTTTTGTTATTGGCTTCTTGGGATGTAATTTGCTGAGGAAGAAGAGTAAGCAAGTGAGCTTTGAGAGGACCCCTGGAGCAGCAATTGAGCTGGGGTCACTGATGATGACGAGTACGAAGGAGTCGTTTCTGTCTTCTTTGAGGAGTTGCTAGTCGGCTTGTGGGCCTCGGTGCCTACCATGGGTTCCTGCAGAATTTCCTTTAATAATGCCGCGACATCTTTCATTATCGGCCGATCGTCCGCCCGATTGCTTGTGCAAAGCAATGAGATTCCTAGCGCTTGGAGCATCTCCTGTATCTGAGTGTCTGGATGACCTTGGAGTTTAGGGTCAAGGATTTCTACTGGGTCCTTCTTGTTCTTCAGGTGATCTCGGACCCATTGGATTACATGTTGGCCGTCAGGGAATGATGGGTCTACGGGTTTTTTTCCCGTTATGATCTCCAGCAAGACTACTCCATAGCTATAAACATCGCTCTTTTCTGTGATCTTTAACATGCAAGCATATTCTGCAGAAACCATGTCACGAAAAAGTTATTAGATCAGCTAAACAAGGGAATGACACACCAAATAAAACAGAAAAAGGGGATGCAATGCGTCATTGCAAAACAGGACAGCAGAGACAGAACAGTGAAACTGTTAGTTGGCTGGTCACTTTTTTATCGTTTTCAAACAGAAGCCATGAAAGCTGAGAGTTGAAAGCAAAAACTGTGCGGTGAACTTCCAATCAAAAGAGCGTGCGGCTGTAACAGTTGCAAAATTATCATAACTCAAAACCAAAACAAAAAAAATGCAACAAGGAAGCTTTTGAAATCGACTGATTTATCTCCACTACGTATTTAATTAAAAACCTCATCATCAACTAAATTCCAAGAACTTGGAAAGTAATTGAACTCCTAATAACGCAAAAATTAAGTGAAATCTTTGCTTTAAGTCTCAATCAACCCTTTGAATCAAGACATAATCCCATATTCGTCTCATCGCCCACAATCATAATCAATAATCATAAAAGATATTATTCCCCAATTAGCATCTTAATCATGATTCTGACATAAAGCCAAAATTGATCTCATTGAAACAGAAACATGATCAATTTTCACAACAAAAAGAAGAAGAAGAATTAGGACCCATCATGCTTACCTGGTGCCATGTAACCATAGGACCCAGCAAACTCTGGGTTGGCCGAAAACGAGCTACCATGTTCATCCTCGACCAATCTGGCAAGCCCGAAATCCGCCAGGCAGGGCTCGTACCGGTCCCCTAACAGGATATTATGAGCCTTCACGTCCCGGTGTAAGATTGCCGGCACGCAGTCGTGGTGCAAATAAGCTAACCCTTCTGCCAAGCCTAACGCAATCTTGAATCTGATGTCCCAATCTAACAGTTCTCTTCCGCAACCTTCGTGTAATAACGCACCCAGAGTACCATTTGCCATGTAATCGTAAAATAACAGTTTAGTCTTTCGGTTGGCACCCCAACCCAGTAATCGTACAATGTTGCGGTGTCGGATTCTTGCCAACGTGGCAATTTCGGAGGAAAATGAGCCGGCTGATGTTTTGTCTGAGGAACGGAATCTTTTGACGGCGATGGTTAATCCGGACGGGATGGTGACTTTGTAAACGACGCCGGTTCGACCACGGCCGATGATGTTGCCAGCCGTCAGGGATCTTGCCACGTCAGCGATTGACAAGTCGAGTTTCTGGAACAAAGTCAGCTCCCATGGTGGGCCCATTTCTAGGACAGCGTCGCCGTCAATGTCGCAATCATGATGAGGACTGCGCGCTTCGCTTTTTGGAGCTGATGATGATGTAGAGTGCCGCCAGAAGGAGAGCGCAAGCGGTGCAGAGCAACACCACCATCGCCACGCGTGCCGCCGTGCGCTTAGACGGGGAGCCTCCGTATTCGGCGGCGGAACACTGATTTCCGGAGACGCAGAGCGAAGGATTTCCCGAAAGGACGCTGAGTGGTAGCTTCGAGAAGAAGGGAGTGTCCGGCACTCGCCCTGTGAAGTTATTATGCGACACGTTAAGAACCACGAGATTTTGCAACCCGGCGAGATTTTGAAGATCTCCGCAAGTTGATTGTGAGATATATCCAGAATCCCGAGCTTGTCCAATGCCGTGAACTCCTCCGGAATCTTGCCGCTTAGCTGGTTCCAGCTCAGATTGAGAGCGATTTCAAGCGCAGGAATCTTCCCCAAACTTGCCGGAATGTTCCCCATGAACTGATTTGAACTTAAGTCTAGTAACTGAAGCTTCGAACAGGACCCCAGTTGACTGGCGATCGAACCAGAGAATCGGTTATTTCCAAGAACGAGTTTTGTAAGCGAACTCAATGAACCGAGACTCGGACTCAGCGTCCCTTCGATTAAGTTATGAGAGAAATCCACGAACTGAAGTGAAACAAGCTTGCTCAAGCTAACCGGCAAGTTTCCGCCAACAGAATTGGAATGCAGATCAAGAAAAGTCAAATTCTGACAACCGGATATTTCTTCCGGTATAAACCGGTCAATCGATTCGACCCGAGATCCAAGAAATTCAAGTTCTGTAAGTTCCCAATCTGGATAGGAATTGATCCGGTGATCTTGTTATCGTTGGCTCGAAACCGAATCAAAGAGGAGCAGTTGCCAATCTCCGGCGGGATATCTCCCGACAGGTTGTTAGAGAGAAGCAACAGTTTGTTGAGTTTCTTGAGCTGGAAGATTCCATTTGGGATGGGACCTGTCAGGCTGTTTTGAGATAAATCAACGGCTTCCAGGTTCTGGCAGTTGGAAATGGAGACCGGGATGTTGCCTTGCAGCTTATTCTGCCAGAGAAACAGGAGCGTTAAGTTCGTCAAGTTCCCCAATTCCGAAGGTATTGTTCCAGTGATCTGATTGTTGTCGAGTTCGATGTGAGTCATCTGGCGACAGTTCCTGAGGGTGGAAGGATTTCGCCCGAGATTTGGTTGACGCTCAGCTGAAGTTCCTGAAGCGATTTCAGGTTTCCGAATGATTGAGGAATGCTTCCGGTTAATGAAGTCATCGAGGCATCAATGACTAACAGTTTGTTGCAGTTTCCAAGCTCCGGAGGAATGATTCCTACCAAGTTGTTTTGCCAAAGCAGCAAGCTCTGAAGATTTCTCAAATTGCCAAGGCTTCTTGGTATTGATCCAGCCAGGGAGTTTTCGTATAAGTAGATGTTTTGTAGCTCGGTGCAGTCCCCGAGTTCGGGGGGGATTTGGCCGGAGAGATAAGCTGTGTAGATTGCGACCGTTTGAAGCTTCTTGAGCAGGCCTAGAGTTGGAGGGAGGAAACCCGAGATGCTTGTTTCAGCTAGGCCCAACATGACCAAATTGGTGCAGTTGCCTATTGCTTGCGGGAGAGGGCCTTCCAGGTTCTTGTTGCCACCAGCTCGAATCACTTCAAGATTCTTCAAGTTGCCTATGGTACTGGGAATTTCACCGCTGAGTTGATTGTCGTATAGGATTAGCCATTTCAAACTTGTGAGGTTCCCAATTTGGATTGGTATCGAGCCCTTGAGCTGGTTTGAGTTGAGATAGAGTTGTTCAAGCCTAAGCAAGCTGCAGAGCTCACTGGGGATTTCACCAGTCAAGACATTTTCACTCAAATCTAAGTGGCTCAATTGGGTGAGAGTGCTTATCTCTTTTGGGATTGAACCAGTGAGGTTTGTTCCAGACAGGACCAGCTTGTTCAAAGTTGACAAAGAGGTGAAATTAGAAGGGACTTCTCCAAATAAATCAACATATCTCAATTCCAGTTCCACAACTTCATTGTTAAAGTTGCAGACGATACCAAACCACTTGCATGGAGTTTCATCCTTGGCATCCCAATTGCTCAAGGCCTCCGGGGATCCATTGGAGCTTCTCTTCCAAGAAAGAAGAGATTCACCTTGTTGGTTAACCGCGAAAGCTGTGCAAAGGAAGGGAATTAGAAATGAAAAAGAGAGGAATAGGGAGGGGAAAAGGGTCCATGGATTTACAGGCATTACAGCTATGCTACAAACTCCAAGGAGAGGAGCAGAAAGGAGGGTTTGAGCCTAGGGAGGGACAATGGGAGAAACCAAATCATGTCTTGTGGGCTATGTGTTTTTGAAATGCATTGTATAAACTAATTTGCAAGACCCAGAATCTCCGGATCCAAGAAACAGCTAGGCCATGATGTTTTCTGCAGAGAGAAATGGAATTTTAGATGGGTGTTTTTAGCATTTGTTTATGGAGGAGGAGAGGTGGGGGGGGAACGGGATAACTGTTTTTTAATTTGAATCGAAGGGAAGAAAAGTGGTTGAGTGAGTGACTTTGTCTGCATTTTTCTGGTGTGGGAACTGCTTACTTTTTCATATCTTTACATGCCCTTATGCAATTCCCTTATATTTTCTCTTGGATCTTTCATAACAAACGAGATACTTGGCATAAATATTTCTGGGGCAAATCCACAGACAGATACCGCTAATTGCCCCCATATTTATCCAATTACCGTTTGAGGATTCTGACTCAGCTTTGTCCTGAGAGTCTGGAATCAGCCAACTAGGAGTAGCAGATGGAAACCCCTGTTTTACAGGTAGTAAATTCTCTTCTGTCCCAGCATGATTGGTTAAAAATGATAACCATCCCCTTGGTTAAAACGCTGAAAATCACAGCCATAGTCCATAGATGGAAGAGATGAATCTGGTATGGTGAAAATCTGCTTTTTCTTTACCTGAAGCATTTGCGGTTGTTCCTATTTCATTGATACAAATTTGCAGAAACCAGACTGAGGAAGTTCTATTTCATTGATACAAATTTGCAGAAACCAGACTGAGGAAGTTCTTACTTGAACTTTGGATTCCAAAGGAGTTAAAGCTAATTTCTGGTTTTTTGGCAGAAAGCCAGTGTCATCTGTTAAAGAAACCAAAAGGCTTCATTTAATCACTGTCCAAAATCACACTTTATAGGGTTTTCCAAAGCTGCAAAATTTTTTGTGTAAAAAGAGTAAAGCTGTTCTTTGAGTTGTAAAAATGACTTTAATTTCCTCAGATCTAAACCAAAATTAAAGTATTTGGGTCATTGGGATGGATCCAAATCCAAATAAATACAAAAAAAAAAAATTGGGTTTCCTTTTCTTTTTCAAATGCAATGTAAACCTACTCCAAAAAATTTTACTTGTTTCATGATGAGATCTATGGCATGGTCCCTTTGTACTATAAAACCTTATAATATTGCTCATAAATATTCTAATTTAATCAAATTATGATAAATTTAATTATAACCCACCAAATAAAATATTGTAACCATTAATTATATCCAGTCCAAATTCAAGACCTAACCCATGACCAGAATTATGGGGCAGAAGCAGAACCTGCAAACAACCCACAAAATCAGATACCCTTTTTCTCTCAGATTAAGATTTTCTTTTCAATATGAAAAGTTTAAATAAATGAAAAAACTTTCAGAGGCATCACGTGATGTTGAGTTAGTGAGAATAATAATATGATTTTGGGGTTAAAGAGTGTTTTTTTTTATAAAACTCAAAATGATGATATGAAGATGGGGTATTCCACACAAAATAAAAAAAACATATTCCCTGCCTCGTGGCTTTGCCTGTGGCTTTCGCCATTATTTTACTCAAATAAACCTTGCAAGTGTGTCTCAGTAGGAATCTAGGCACGAGAGGGGGAGAGGGGATGGCACATGAGAAAGAGAGAGAGGATGGTTTCTTGGTTTTCAGTAGTTTACACAAGCTATGGAGTGGGACAGCTTTTATGAGAAAAGATTGAATGTTGAATATTTAATACGATATTCGATTTAAAATTAATTAATAATAAACCAATCAATGAGAAATTTTTTCATATTTAAAAATTAAAAAGTTTATAACAAAAAGAGTAACGCTTGTTTTGTTTTAACATGTCAAATTAATAAGTAGAAAAATCGTTATTATATTTATAATACGTTTAAAATATATTTTATTTAAATAAATAACAAATATAATTTTAAAATATTCTAAAATTACGACCCATCACCAGGCTACTAATAATAGAATTCACTTAAGATCAAATTACATAATAAAAAAACTAATCACTTCTTTTGACTAATAGCACTTCTTACTAAAACGTTTATATTGTACCATTTAAAAACCCTATTGAAATTTCCTTTAATATAGAGTAATAGATAACAAAGAGAAAGTGACAAGGTAACCCCACTCACAAAGTGGAGCTACTTCCTTCCTATGTTCATCTCTTCTATCATTACCTCTACTAGTAGTAAAGTGTTGGCCTATTGTTTAATTTATTACAACTTGTCTGACACAAAAATATAGAGCATGACATACCTTTTTTCAAATAAGATTTTTACTCGAATCTTTAATTTTTTTTTAATAATTTTAAATTACATTCAAGCATTTAGATGAATGATTGATACAGTAATCGAATATTTTTAAATTTTATAATGATTCTATAGTTAGTAAGAAGTGAATTAATTTTTTATTAAAATTAATTAAATAAAATTTAAAGTAAAAATATAAAAATTTGTTGGTAAATTTCATGAAATCGGTTAATAATAGACTATTAAGAATTAGTAAAACGGAGATATATTTATTGAGAAAGGTAAAATAATTAATTTTTAAAACTATTCTATTTACATAATTCATTCTATAAAATTTAATTACTAAAATATCTGTTCGATTCTCAAATTTCAATATTTATTTGATCATTTTTAATTACAAATTTTATAAAATTTATTAGCCTTTTATCCATTTTAAAATAGTCTAAAAGAATCAAATCATCATCATATCTGAAAGAATCCCATAGTCAATAAAATTTCAATTGTGCCATGTTGTGATCACAAGTGCTTGGTTTTTAGCCTTGAAAGCAGGCAACTTTCTGGCGAAAATGTTTATTCTATGGAAATGAAGATAACCTTTATCATATCATTAAACTTAATTAGACATGCAAGCATGATCTCAACTTCACTTGATTCTAATCTCAAAATTAATCTCAATACCACACTATCAAAAAAAATTTATGAAAATTTGAATTGTATATTGATTCGCATGTATTATGAGAAGAGAAATTTTATATTTAGAATTATAAATTTGTTCAAGAAGAATGATGTATCAAACTAACAATATCTTAATCTAATCTCACTAATTTAGTCTACTGTTTAGTCTATAATTGCTGTAATTATATTACCAATACTTTTATTTTATATGATTGTTGGAATATTTATATGAAATAAAGCACATTTACAATACCAATTCACATAAAACTGGCACCTCTGTCTTTGCTTTATGACTTTTTATATAATCTATAATCTATAATGCATGAAAGTTTGATTTTCCTTTTCAAAGCTAGTACTGTCGTATCCCTTTAGAATGGTCCTTCTTCAAAAGGAAAGTAAAGAACTTCTGGGTTTGCAATCCTTGCAACCTTGTTAAGAAGCTAGAGGATCAAAGTCCAAAATAGTTTATTGTCGGGTTTATAAGATTTATACGCGAGCATTTAATCATGAAGGTTCACTTCATAAATGTATACCTTTCCTTATCTTGATGTGGTAACGTAAACCACACTTCCATTAACATTTATAAAACATGGGCAAAGCAAAGGGGGTTACTTTGATTGATTGCTTTTTGTTTTGTTTTGTTTTTTGTTTTAGCAATAATTGAGTAGCAATTAGAGAGAC
Organism: Theobroma umbraticum; assembly: GCF_002168275.2. Taxonomy (NCBI): domain Eukaryota; kingdom Viridiplantae; phylum Streptophyta; class Magnoliopsida; order Malvales; family Malvaceae; genus Theobroma; species Theobroma umbraticum. The sequence goes on from NW_018397265.1 coordinate 7,051,505, forward strand.
AATCCCAATGAAAAAGGGATTTCCAATCAAAAGGGTTAGTCAAACCATTGGATCATTCTCTTTTTCCACCATGAAAGCATAAAATACAATTCAAGAGATAATAAAATGGAAAGGATGGTACTCCATATCTTAATCCTTATACCAATACATGAATCCAATATGTTTTCATGTACTTTATGATAGTAATTCTTTCCTTAATGACTTGCCAATTGCCAGCCCTTATTTCTTTTTGGTGTTTTCTTACTTGCTTTTTGACCTGGTGGCTTCTTGTTCTTGTCCCCTTTCAATGGTGATCAAACACTATATATATATATATACACACACATTCCCACTAGCTTTCTCTTTGTTTCTTGGAATGTTCTTCCTTCCCTTCTTTCAAGGTTAATGGCCTCATTTACTTTTCTTCTTTCGGCTCCAAAGATTTGTTTAATTGCTTTTTCTCTCTTCTTGACAATTGCACCTCCTTTCCAAGCCACTAAGGGCCTTGTAGGCAGCAATTTTTTCCTGGAAAAAAAAATACAATGTAGGGTTGAATTCTTAAGCCAAGTATTCAAAGCTGAACATGCCCTTTGTTGGATATACAGTTTAATCTCAATTACCTCTCATACATAATTTTATTCAAAAAATAGTCAAAAAATTGGAAAACAATTCTTGCTTTCGGGTAAGAAACGATTCGGACTGAAATTCTTTAAACGGAGGATATATATACTTATGATTGAGTCAAATTAATTAATAATTGAATTTACTGAATGTGTCGTGAAAATTAACCAAACCGATGAAAAATAAAATTTTAATCGATTAATTCCATTAATAATCGAATTAATCAAAAAATTTTTATAATATTATAATCGAATTATGGTTTGTATGCAAATGGATCAATAAAAGAATTTTAATGTCGAAATCCATTGAATTAATCAATTTAATCTTGTTGACTTCTGAATTAATTGAATCAAATTTTATTAAACTATCTTAGTTCGATCAATTTGATTTTAATTAAAAATTAGACTAACCTTTACTATTCTCTTTGTTTTTTTTGTTTTGACACCATAGTGTGCCGGGAAAAACGCAACCATGTCGGAAAACGTGGCATTATAAGGAACCTCAAATAATTAGAAGAAGACGTGATGTGAACTAATAATGTGCAATGGGTGATGTGCATGGATTCCTTCATTAAACCTTGCTTCTGTTTTGTCAAATTCTTTTGCATAATTATAGTCACGTTGTTACTAATTAATGGGAGATTGCATGATATCACGACATCTGTCTTGGAATGTGGGAATGCCACAACGTCTGTCGTCATCTCAATTATCTATCCATGCACATGTCTTGTTTTCCTTTGTGGCCATCAATTTTTGGTTTGAATCTTAAGCTAACTCTTGAGTCCATGTGGTCTCTCTCCTACTCTTGGCCAAACCCTACAATAATTGGGCCATACACTCCAATTTTTACCCTCTTTTTTGTTTTTGATAAATAAAATCCGATTAAGACATATAAAACGTGTAATTATTTTACCCTGAGTTAAAAAAAATTACATTTTTAAATAATATTATTAGAGACTGTTCAAATCAGATTGTAATTACTGTTTTCATATTGGCAAAAATGTATAACCTATTGTCACCTAGACCTATCAATGGCTCTTTTTTGACCTTTAACGTTATATATTTGAAGTATAAAATATGTATAAATTGATAAATAAATTCCAAAAAATATGATAAAAATATTATTTTGATCTTCCGATTAGAACGTAAATGTGTTGGTAAATTGTGTAAATTTCAAATTTTCTAGGGGCTGTCTGAGAAAAATTGGGTTATTCAATTTTCTGGGTGCAGGGCTGCTCGGTAGGATTATTTCTGAAAACGAGAGCCTTACAAAAACCGAAAGCCCAAAGATATTTGTACAAAGCCCATGACACGAACATTGGAAGTAGATTAACAGCTTGCTTGACTTAGTTTTTTTTTTTCAAATTTAAAATTTATTATAAAATTTTTGTAAAAAAAAAATTAAAATTAAGTTAAATCTATTTAATAAATTTATTTTTGTAAATTCTTTTTAATAGATAAATTATTTGACAAAATAACTTATATAAACTCTAATTTTGATTAAAATTATCATAAAAAGTATTTAATAAATAATTTTCTATAAATTGTGAATTCTTTTATTTATAATTGAAAAAAGTTATCTTTATTTTTTATTTATTTAAAAAAATTATAAATATAAAAAAATATTTTTAAATAATATAAAGTTTATAATTAATAATAAATCATATAAAAAGTAAAAACAAATAATGTTGAGATTATTTTTAATCGATGTAAATATTTTTGAAATAAAAAAAATTATCCCAAAAAGAAGGCATTTTTTAAAAAAAATAAAAAAAGAGAAGGCTCTTCTTTGAGCTTTGCCTAATTTTTTTTTTCAAATTTTGTTCTTTAAAAAATTACTTTTTTGAAGAGCTTTTCAAAATCTCTATTTGGCTTGACTTCTACGTTTAAGAGATAGATAAATTGAAAAAAAAATTAGGCTAAACATGCATTAAATATACATTGACTACATGAATGATTAAAATTTGCATAATATTTTAAAAAATAAATTATTTTAAAAAAATTTAATAAATTGTTATTTTTTATTACGTTCAATTAAGTTCGCATATTTTTTATTTTAAGGCAAATGAGCTTTTATATTTTTATTTTAAGTCAAATAAGCTTTATATGGTTAATTTAGTTAAAATGTCATTTGTAATTCTATACTATGTGGCATGGTTGTGGCATGTTGACATGTCATACTTGATAATAACGTAGCAGGCTGACATATCATAATTGATGATATTGTCACATAATAACATAGTATGATTGTCACGGACCACAGCTCAAAGTATTAAAAGTGTCCCGAAGTGCCGGTATGTGGGAGAGCATTGCTGGGAAAGGACCCCCACTGGATAGCGTAAGGTAAGTGCAGGGTGCCAGTAGGGGCGCACAGCACAGACCCCTGGGCGAGCCAGCCCAACAGAGTCAGGCCGACTGCGTGCAAGCGCTACAACCCGCACAACAGAAGTGCCGGCACGCTGACCCGCACGCTATAGGTGCCCGCACGCTATAGGTGCGCGGCACGCAGGATGGCTCGGCAGGGGCGCAGCATGCAAGCCTGCATAGCGCCCAAACAGACTGCCTACGCGGGGCCTCTACGCACTAGCCCGCCAGCGCCCAGGCATACAGCCTATGCGAGACCCAGACCCACCAGATGACTCAGGAGGGTGCCGGCCCACCAGACCCATGTATTGAGCTGCTGAAAATTTCAGCTTTCCCTCCCAAATGAGCTTCTAGAAATTTTAGCTTTCCCTCCCAAATGTTTTGGAGGGAAATATTTTAGAGGGAAATGCTTTGGAGGGAAATATTTTGGGAACCTTAGCTATAAATAACCTCATGCTCCTTGTGTAAATCATCCCATTGAATACACTTCAATTCAGTTCATTCAATACAAGCTCAGCTTCTCTTTGCTAGCATTCTCTTCTCTTTTATTCCTTTTTCTTTTATGCAAGTTTGCTTGTCAGCTTAAAGCCACATTGGTGGGAGTTTGGGTGTCGGAAGGTAGAGGGCTTGCTGAGTGAGTGCTGAGGCATTAAGGCTGACTTGGGTTCTAGTACCGGGATAAGGGTTGAACCCAAGGCCGCACGGAGGGTGGTCTGAAGAATTGCCCCGTGACATGATGACATGGTCATATGATATTTTTTACTTTCTACATCAATATAATGTCAATGTCATATGGGTAGATATAGCAATACGTGTTTTCGTGTTTTAATCGTATTGACATGAAACACAATAAAGTTAAACTTGAATATGACACGAATAATTATTTGTATAAGCATTTGAAATACGTATATGGATATGTTCAATAACTGTTGTAATACGACATGACTAATATGTTTATTAAACGTATCAAAATCTTTTATATGACATGACACAATTAATAAATACGATTGAATGATTAACATAATTTTTCCTGACAAGTTTAACTCAATTAACTTAAATATTTAAAATTAAATATAAGTTTATTATTCAAATTTAAAATCAATAATTATAAAACAATTATAACAAAGTAACAAGAACATCAAATATAATAAAATTTAACATAAATAAAATTCATTATCATACTAATAAAATCTATCATTAACATTAAATGTATCACTCATACACGTTTAAATATAATAACATGATTAACACGATTAATGACACGTGTTAACCGTGTTTGACATAGTTAAAACACCAAATTTTTCTGTCTTAATTGTATCAACATGATTAAGCACATATAGACCAACTCAAACTTATTTAATTCCGTGTATTCTCGGTAATATTCAAAATTGTCAGGTCACATAAAGGTATAAAACGACAAGTGATATTTTGATTAATAAAAAATAATCAATTATTAGTCATAATGAATTATTGATTCAAAATAAAAATATATGAGTTTGACTGAATACAATAAAAGAATAAGCATATATATAAATTTTAAGGACATATTTAAATTTTATTTAATAGTTTAGAAATTTTTTAAACATCATGCCATTAAAATTTGACTATATTATTTTTTCTCACATTTAACCTTTTGAGACTTTTATGTTTTGATTACTCAAATCTGAAAATTTATGTTTTAGTTACCAATATTTATAATTGTTATTATTTTAACCACTCAATCGTTAAAACTAACAAATACCTCACTAAATATTCAAAGTCAATCATTCTACCACATGTTTACATGGTCAAGAAATTTAATTCCTTTTTTAATTTTTGTTATAGTTTTCATTAAAACAAAACAAAAAGAGATAAAAAAATTGCATAATATTTTAAAAAAATGCCATAAACTATTTAAGAGAAATTAAATAAGTATTGATTATTTTATTGTTTTAACTTAAATTTTTATATTTTTGTTTTATATCAAATAGGTTTTTATTATTAATAATTAATTAATTATCATTAATTAGAACATCGCTTATCATTTTTTATGTTATGTAACATTGAAGGTAAAACATGTCAAATTATTATGTTATGATATCACAATGTCATCTATTATGACACGACAACATGTCACATTTATATTATGCGATATAAAATTATAAAAAATATTTTAACAAATAACAATTAATCAACCATTAATCTATTTAATTTAAAATAAAATTATGAAAAATTAATTTAAGATAATAGAAGAGTAAGAACTTTTTTTAAATTTCTTTTTAATAGTTAAGACATGTTTTTTGATATTATTTAAAAAAAAAACAAAGACAAATAACACTTATAAGTAACCAAAATAGTTTTCATTGGTGCTTGTGTAATTTTATAACTATTGATTAGCATGGGAAATCATTCAATTCAAGCAAAATTTTATAAAGAAAATAAAATTAAAAACACCAATAATTATATACTTAGTTGTAATTAAAGATGTTTATGGGTCAAACTTATCGAATTTTTTTTTTCAAATCAAACTTAAACCTAGCTCCACTCGTGCATTTAAATATTATTTTATTATTAAAATAATACAATATTATTTATATTTTTTGAAATAAAAACAAAAATATATTATTTATTAATAAAAATAATTTAATTGAATTGGGCTGAACCAAACTGAACTTAAACTGAAACCCGATGCGGGCCTGGTCCGTGGACTTAAACGGGTCCCTTCATAGCTCTATCCACCCAATTTATTCTGCAGTTGAAAAAAAGCTGGCTCAGAGTTTGCCACGCAAGTAAATTATTTACGTGGCGAAATCACGATAATTTCCAGAACCACTTGTCCACGTGGGAAAGGCGTGGCACAAAATTTTGGTGATATTGGCGACCACGGGGGTACATCTCACAGATGCATCACCGCTCCAGTCCAAAGCAGCAACGAAGGTGAAATTAAAGTGAAAATGAAAATGGCGGGCTAAAACCAATTTCTGTTTTTCATTCAAATCAAAGCGCTCTCTCTCTCTCTCTCTCTGTGTCTCTCTCTCACACACACACACTCTCTCGCAAATGGAGAGCGAAACAGAGCAGTCTCCGAGGACGAAAATGGAGTCCCTGAGAACGATCTGCGAGAGGGAGGTTCCGATCCAACAACAGAAGATAGATTCTTTCACGGCGTCGTTCCCTACTTCTCTTCATTCCATCAGGGCCCTGGCGCAGGATACTGCCCAAAATCAAGGTCCGTAACCAAACTTCTTTCAATTTTAGGCTCTCTCACTTGAGTGCAATTAGGGTTTTGGAAAGAACTAGGGTTTATGTAGTAAATTCGGGGGATTTTTCTTTGTTATGTTACAGCTAAACTCGCGAAAATGAAAGCTAATTTGAGAGAATCCGAGGATGAGCTTGTCAAAGTTTTAGCAGGTATTGCTCCGTTAATTTCAACATCTTTTGGTTTTTTTTTTGTTTGAATTTATATCAATTTGTTATGAATTGGAAAGCAGTAGTTATAGAAGTTTTTAATTGGTTTATAAATGATTTTTTTTTTTTAAATATGTTGCTGGTATAGTGAAGACCCGTAAAGAGGCAAAGCAGATGGCAACGAGGGACTCAATATCTGCTTTGAAAGCTAGAGTAGAAAAACTTAAAAGAACTGTCCAAGTTCAAAGGGCTGGGAGGGATGAGTATGCAGCAATCATATCTCAACAATCTCTAGGTAATTATCTATCCTTGCACGATTGGGATGGTTTTTTCTGGTTTATGTACTGCAGTTTTGCACTTCACTGTGTAAAATTTTGAATTATAGAGCTTTTTTCATGCACATTGTTGCTATTGTTCCTTTGCTGGTTATGTGGGACTAGAGCCTTGATAATATTATTGGGGAGAGTTCATATCTGATGAATGATGTATATTATACATTGTGATTAAGCCAGTGATGTATAAGCTGCTGTGAATTTTTGCTATGCAAATCATACTTTAAGTCTCAATTCCTTGATAGACTTTCTTCCTTTTTTACAGAAATTAGTTCTTGCATGGTTGTACCGTCTTTGTTTATTTGGCTATGATTTTTTATGCAAACTAGTGGGTAGTTTGAATCTGTAGTACCTGAGCTTTTGATTTTAGCAATTGATTCAAAAGTATATGATTGGCAAGGAATTGTTATGGTATCAGGAGGTTTGCTTATGCTGTTATTTTGGATTACCATGCTTTTTAAATGTCCAATTACCCTGCTTTAAGCAAAGGAGTAACAAGAAAACTTCTTGCTCGTACTCTAATTTACTGTAATACATGTTTTTTTTTTTCCTGTTTTCTGCTATTTCCAAAACAATATATGGGTTGTTATTTCCTGCTTTCCTTTTAATTATTATTTTTTTAATTTTGTCAATTAGTTTCACAAACTCCATATTGCAAGGGGTCTCCTAATTTACTGCTTATGCTGTGCTCCCTTTCATTTTCTCTGTTTGGTGTTATCGACAGCTTTGGCAACAACTGAAGAGGAGGCAAAGCATGATATTGAAGAAAATGGAGAAATTCAAGAAGCAATTTCATGGTACAACTGGGTTCTGGGTTTTCAGATTGAAGGTGGTCACGGTAAGTGAGATAGTTTAATTGCACGAGATTTAGAATCCCCTTTGTTGCCCCAGTTATTATTTTCTTACTGGCTCTTTTGTTTTCTAGGGGTGAAATTCACATTCAATGATATTAACATAAAAAATCCAAAGCAAGAATATTCTTTTACCATTCGTCATGCAAATGATACCTACTCCTGTAAGTAATGTCCTTATGTATTAGCTATATACTAAACTGGTATATTCTAACATGTTTCTTTAACTTCTTCCTTATGATCTTAAGTGTTGGATTGCGACATACAATTGGATGGCATCAAAGAGTTGATTAATGAGTTGAACAGAACAAATGGCTTATTCAAGTTTGTTAGGATCATGAGAGAGAAGTTTCAAGAAGCAGTAGCACTTGGTATGATTTCATTGTTTCTTTTTACCATGCATACTAGATGCTTAAATTTGACACCCCTCAATTTTGAGGACATGGTTCCTCTTTGTTGAGGCCTTTTCTGTTATTGCTAGTTATTTAACAGAAAAAAACCACAATTTTTCCCATCTGAGATCTGTTCTTAATAAATTTCTTCCATCATTTATACCTTATTAGGATTGCAGCTCCAATACAGAAGTTTGCATCAAGACTCTTCTACAATCTCTATGTCTGGTCCAGCTTTATCAGTTTCAACTGATATAAGTGAATCTTCTGCCAAGAAGAATGAGCATCACATCCCACTTCGAGAAGTAAATAGGCAATTCAAGAAAGTCAACCACGGAAGTAAATCTCCAGCCAAGATAAATGAAAATCAAATTCATGATGGAGAAGTTAATAGACATCCCATTAAAGTAGCCAAATCTGATATTTTATCACCAGTTGTTCGTCGGTCCCCTCGGCTTAAGGTATTATCACCTAAGTGGCATGTTGCCTACCCGTGTTCAACTTTATACAGAAAGTAGCACAATTTTCATATCTGTTTCGCACCAGATTAGGACTAGAAGAACTTTAGTGTTGTTTTCTTTGAATAATTCTACCCATGTCATGTTTATATTTTTATTTCTTACACATTAAGTTTGGAGGCAGGGGGATAGTAGCCAAAAAGAAAGGATATGGGTAGCCAGTTTGTGGAGCCTGTTTTCCTACTTGCAAGCCAAACTGGCAATAGGTTAAACTCCAGTGCAGTGCTGCCAAAAGAGCAAATTTGTTTCCTTAACACCCTGGATGTTTAAAATTTTCAAGGTATGACAAATGTTTGAGGGAAATTGTAGTATGGATGGGATGGAGTTTGAGGTATAGAGTATGAGCTGTCAAGCTTGGGCTGGTTTCCTAGCCTTACAAATAATCTACTAGCTTACCTACAGGAATGTCATAAGTTATGTAGATTAAGGTACTTGTGTTATATCCTTTGTGATCTTGGGTCAAGGCATTCGTGCGCATGATGAACTTGTATGGTTTGTGTTATCAGTTTTTCCACATGTAAACTGCATGATTAACACCAAAGAATATTTTCTAATTCAAGATATTGGAATATATGGCAGGCTAAAAAATGAAGTTGAAGGGGAGGTTGCTTAATATGCTACCATTCTTCACTGATCTTAACTTATGGGACAAATGTGCATATATTTCATCGAACTTGGACGGGACAGATTGAAGTGCTTCAGCAAACCAAGTTGTGCCACTAACCTGATATCTCCTGCATCCTAGGCGTCGATTATATACTTCATTATCTAAATGAAGCAACATCAGCTGACAAGTTGGGCCAATGGTCGAAAAGCTTTATCACTGGTAAATGTTAGTATTTTCCATTGTATCTTTTGGATGAATGTATCACCATTTTTATCACTCTAATCATCTGTATGATTCGCAATATCATCGAGTTAGACTTTAGGGTTCTAATTTTCTTTGCAGTAGAGGAAATTGAAAGGTGTGTATATCAGGGTTTGCCCATTTTGTTATTTGCTTTCTTCCTGTACTTTTAAGAATTTATGATGCTGTGGTTTTAAGTTCGTAGGATGTCATTGGGGTGGTGCAAATATTTGAGCTCTCTTGTATTCCTTACTAGTTTTTGTGAATTTATTTAATGAATTTTACTTTTTTTTTAAAAAAATTCATTTCATGTATAATTGCAATAAAAAAGTTTTATTAATACATTTAATTTCAAATAATAATCTAGTTTTGTATTCATAAAAACGTAATTGAGTATAAAAATATTTGTAATATTTGTTGCTTTGGTTTAATAGAATAATATTAAAAAAATTATTAAAGTACCAAAATATCATTGCTTTGCTTTGGTTTATTTGTGAAAGTAGGATTTTTAACATAAATAATATAATTAGTAAGGATTTTTAACATTTCAATAGTGTCATCTGATGCCATTTCATCCTGTGTCCGTTTGTCCTTGAGCACATGGTAGTACGAATCATAGAAGAGTACATAAAGGAGCCAATGAATAAGGCAGTGCTTACTCGAATATTATATTGAATTTTTTAGATAAATATCCAAAGCAAAGCACAAAATTTCAATAAACAAAAAATTTCAAAAGCAAGAACATTCTTTTCCCATAGCAGAAAGCAATGTAAAAGTTGTCACATTTTATTAATACTAGTATTTAAGTAGATATGAACTGAAATAATACAACCTAAAATTCATATTGGGCAAATTAGGGGTTGATTCAAAATTAGCCCCCACCCTTTTATTAAGTACCCAACTAATCCTGTAAAATTGTCTTCTGCATTTACAAGTGCAGTGCTTAATTATGTACAAAGCTTCCTAATCTAAGTTTTTACCATGTTTTCCAGAGACAAAATTACTTTGGCTAAACATGGGAGAAGAAAATAATAATAATAATCTAATTAACTCGGTGTTTGATGCTGCAACCGCCTGTGGATCAGAGCTCGGGTCTGCCTCCACAGCCTTTGAGCCTCGGATTCATCACTGGCTAAGGCTGAGCAGCTGCTCTCGTTACAGTCTGCAAAGTATTTCCCACTTATCCCTTCTGCTTGTGGGCTCAATGCTACATAGCAGCTGGTGGATGCACCCTGCATTTCATTCCCAACTCTAATAAGCTTGCAAAACCCAATATCAAAGCCCTTTTGCTGTCTCTCATACTCTGAGAGTCATGAATCTTTTGGATGATGAAACAGACAGGAAGATAGAGACAAAGACAAACCTGAGAGGTAGACTTGAGCAATTTGGATGCAATAAAGAAAAGAGAATCTGCATATAGAGCAATTTGGGCAGCTGTTAAATTAGATTTTGATTAAAAAAGAAAAGAAAAGAAGAAGCAATCATGAAAAAAATTTGTTTACTGAAAAGGGAGATTCTTGCCTGTAATAAACCCCTTGTGTGCTCTGATAATCCCAGTTTTTACAATGCCAGGATGCACTGCATTGATAGTTACTTTTGCATTTTTTGCCTGCAAATTTTTTCCCATATCACTCTTCAGTTTAAAACATTTTAATGGCTGTTTACAAATTAAAGCAAAAATAAAAGTTTGGTGTTAGTTTCAATTTTTTTCACATAACACTTCGCGATTTCTTGTTTTTTAATTCATACTATATAGATATCTTCTTTTTTTTTTTTCAATTAACATATTGCGAATAATTTCGATCTCTATGAAATGCTATGCATGAAAAGTTTAAACAATGAGAGATGTAAGTAGAGTTTACCCCTTTTTATTTTTTTTTTGTGAAATATTGATGATCATGAGGGAAAACTTTTACAAGATAATGGAATTGAACTTGTCATCACCTTTAGCTGCCTGGTTATTTCTTTGGCATGCAAAATGTTTGCTAGTTTGGATTGAGCATAAGCACGGGTGCCATTATACCTGCATGAACATGAAATATTATATAGTAAGTGCATTGTTCTAAGTCATTGCAACCTGCATTATATATATTTAGAGCAAGGAATAAACATTTATTATCTGCCATTAAATCTCTGAGACATTTTCATTTGTTTGGGAGAAATGGTGGTAGTGAAATTTTTACTTCTTGGGGTTGAGCATTTGGCTGAAGCAGAAACAGTCTCTTTTCACCCAGCTGTGAATCACAGAAGACAGGTTTATGATTCTTCCTTGGATGCCTGTCTGCTCTGCTGTTTCTATCATCTTTTCTAGCAACAGTTCTGTCAATAAATAATGCCCTGCCAAAAAGACAAAAACAAAAGAAAAAAAATGATTGAATGAATCTCTTTTTCCTCAAACATCTAACTCCTATAAACATTGAATACCCAAAATTTGCTGAACAATGTAATTTGATTCTAACAACATTTACATATTTTCCCAAGATTCTAATTGGGATTGGCTCTTGTTTCATGCATGTATCGGATATTGCATGGAAAGTGCTTATTCTTATGAATAACTGTGTGTTCATAATCACAGAAACTATCAGAAAGAGAGAGAGAGAGCCCATAAAACTAGACATAAGGACCAAATCAGATCAATTTGGGGCCTCGAATTTTGTCTTTCAATTCAGATACAAACAAAAAAAAAATCAAGAAAAATGTGGTGCACATAGTCAAGATTACCCAAGTAATTTGTTGCAAATGTCATCTCAATCTTGTCCTCAGAGAACTCCAAATTCTGAGAGAAAATCCCAGCATTGTTTCTGCAAAATGATCATAAAAATTTTTCAGCATTTTATCTTCGTCCCACTGCTACTCTTTTCATGTGAGAAAAAAGGCAAAAAGAAAACGTAGCAGAACAAAAAAAAGGTAGGAATGGAATATTTTGTACCCACATGAGGATGTTGAGGGGTTGTCCAAGAGCCAGGAACTCAGCACAGAATCTCTTCACAGAAGCCAAAGAGCTGAGATCAATCTCAGACAATATAATCTCAGCATTCGGGTTCTCCTTCAGGATCCCCTCCTTCAGTTCGACTGCCTTCTTTAGATCTCTTGCTGGTATCACAACTCTCACTCCTCTCCTCGCCAGCACTCTCGCTGTCTCAGCTCCAATGCCCGACGTTGCCCCTTCAACACATCCACCAACATATGAGTATTGTGATGCATAGAAAAGACTAAACTAAATTAAATGATAAAGATTGGATTAAATTAAAACCCAAGGTGGAAAACTTTATGTTAAAAAAAGATCTGATCTGAACCAGTGAAAGATCTTTACTAATAAACTATCTGGTAGAAGAGACAAAGCCATATCTTTGTACAAACAAAAAGAACCACAAGCAGAAAACAACAAAGACAAAAATAAAATATGTGGTTCAGAGTGTTTTCCTGAAGGGCTTGAAATGAACATAAAATCATACTCCATAGAATATGCTCAGTGCTCACGTACTACAGCTATGAATACAATGGAAATTTCAGCCTGGATCGAATTCTCAGGCAAATACATGACAATATTCTTTCAGAATCCGTGAAAGAAAATGGGAAAAAAAAGGGAACCGAAGAGAGCGGATGATCGGAAAAATCAATGAGAAAGCAAAGAGGGATTACTGTTCAAACAGGTAGAAAAGACATAACCCTACCAAAGGTGAGAATCTCCTGAGAAGAAGCAGTATTCATAGGAAAACTTGCTGAAAAGAAGAAAAAAAGGCAGACGTAGACTTGGTGTGAATCCGTATTATACACAAACAAAGCCTGTTTTCCATGCATGCAAGAATCAGAGAAGAAAAAGTGATTAAGAAAGATGAAATGTTTCCATCAGAAAGTTTTTGTTCCTCCACACATATGAGAGATGAATTTAAATTTTGTAGACTAATTACCAGTGATTATAGCAGTTAGATGGTGAGGGTCGACCCAGCAAGAACAATTGTCTGCAACTTGTTCAGCTGTTGATTTCGAGCCATAGCCACTCGGGCCTGCAATGCCTGCCAAGTATCTTAGCGTTTCCTTCATCAGGGTGCAGCAGCTTAAGCTTAGAATCTCAAAGCAGCAAGGCAGGAGTATGGCTAGAAGCAAGAAATATATAGTACACATAGTTTGTACACCGCATAAAGAAGCTTCGGAATTTTCTTTCTAGTCCACGGACCACATTAATCTCGTGGTCTCAACCAATTAAACCAAGCTGGGTTGTCAAAGTTTGTTACTTTCTGCTGAATTTTACTGTCATTTTTTCCATTGGAATGATTGGTTTGTTGAACTTGAGGCTCGAGACCACCTAGGACTGGGTGGTCCATTGACTAGCTGATCTTTTCCAGAACCGAAGACATCTTTAAAGTGCTGTGATTTGTGAGAATCCACCATTATCTCTTATGTCTTTCGTATTCATGATTATTTGTCTCTCTGCCCTTGATGGGTGGCTTCCATTGTTGGTCATGGGGTTGGATTTTTTTTGGTTGTCTTCCCCCCTCAGGGTCGTTTTGCTGTTAAATAAAGCAAATGGAAACATTGGAATTATATGTATCATTCATGGTAAACTTTGCTGTCACCTTGTGATTTCTGAGGTTTAAACAAATCTGGAGCTGTGAAGTAGCAAATTTTGACTTGCAAACAGTCTTTTTGGCTTTTCTTTTTGTTTTGGGTTTGTTTCTTTTAATTCTTTGGATTTGATGATAAGACCACAATCTGCCTATTATGTCAGTAGATCATGGAAATCTTGTGAGACATATTAACATATTTGGGAATTCAACCTGAGTGCCAATCTGGTGACCAAATACTGCATTTGATGAGAGAGAGAAAAGAATGGAATGGAAACCAATGAAACCATGGAAAGGAAATTACCCTTCTTACACCTAAAGATGGGAAAACAAATTTCTTCCTTATAAGTTACAACCATAGAAGGAACTTCCTTTATATCCTTTGTGCTTCATTTCATTTTCTTTCCCTTTTTATGTTCTTCCTTCTGATCATCAAACATGGAGTACAAACTACAATTAATCAAGTACAAAGGGTTAATGAAAAGGAAAACGTTTGAGACAATATATATATATATATATATATATTTATACAGGGAAACAAAAAGCAATAACTAGCAATTAGTTTCCTTTGATCCAAAGAAAAACAAAAGAGAATAATCTCCCATGATTTCCACTAGGGAGAAAAAGAGGGTTTGATGTATGATTTCAACGTTGAAAGATTAAAGCTAAGTCCCTGTGTTCATTACCATGGAAAAATAAAAAGCTAGTGGTTTTGATTGGATTGGTGAAAGTTTTTTTTGCCTTCAAATTCCTACTGATGACTGATCCTGCCATGGATTGGTTTGCATGTTACTGACTCACACGTGCACATCTAGAAAATATTCAATTCGTAATAATTCTAACAACTAAGCAAATCACGAGTGATATTTTACAGAGGGTAATTAAAGTACGATCTGGCAGAGTTTGATGGAGAATTTTATTTAGTAAAACTATCAAAATACCCTTGATTCAAAATTATTTTATTTATTCACATTTAATGATATTTTTCATAAAAATTATCCATAAGATACTAATTTAAAGAGACTGATAAGATACCATATCAGAAAAATGGAAAGAAAGAAAGAGAGAACATGATTCAACAAAAGTGGTTGCTTCTTTTCTTTTTCTCTCCCGTGTGAGACCCTGTCACCCACGTCTCCTTTTGGTCTCCATATCCTTCACTTTGAGAAATGATGGGGTATGCTGGGGATTTGATGGAGCAAAAGAGGAGCAATGAGGTTGACTCCTCAACGATGGAGGTTGTGAAATGGCAAAGCACAAGGGCCCCATAGGTTCCCCAACCTGCCCACACCTCTCATCACATTGCCACGGGTTCCAGAAGCACCTCTGCCCTTTCTTAGCTTCACATGCCATTGCCCAATTTCTTCTCTCTTCTCCCTTCCTTTTTCACTTTCACACACCACATGCCATTGCTTCACACGAAAAGGTGCCTGAGAAAGTAAAAGCTCAAAGGTTTGATTATAGGGGAGGGGGGGAGAGAAGAGAAGGGTATTTTCTTTGTGCTGCAAACAAAGAAATGGAAACCAAACCAAAAGGGACAGGGAATCCTGTTTAACTACTGTGGATTCTATGACGCCAGCCTTCCTTCATATATAGAAATGGTAACCGGTAAGATCTCTTCCCATTACAAAATCTAATCCTTATATATTTAAAAATATTGAAGGTATCCGTCACAAAACTTGATCCGACCCCTCTTGAATTCAACAATAAAAAATAAAATTTAATTATTTTTTATGTATTTTATTAGTCCAAATTACACAAACTTAATGTAAATTATATATTTAGATAACATAAAATTAAACTAAATAATTCGTCATACATATACTAAAAAAAACATAAAATTAAAACAAATATTAAAAAATCTATTATCTAGAATCGGATTTGGATACCAAATACTTTAAAGTTATTTATAAAATACCCTAACCTATTTAAACATATCGAACAATACCCAATACTCATTTACATATTACTTCTATATATATTATATTATATTTAGATAATTTATAAATTAAAATGAATAATGTGTCATACATATACTAAAAAATAACATAATATAAAAAATTATTATTTGAAACTGGATTCATATACGTAAAATTATTAGGTATCTATCAAATCTGATTATATAGTATGTAATCTTATTTAAACATATTAGATGTTTTTAAAAAGGGGAGAATGAAAGGTTAATTTAGGTTATAATAAACAGTGTTTTTATAATTAGATTCCGTTGATTTGATTGTCCGAAGTTAGGTGAGAGGTTGAAACTTGATGACTGAAATAAGCATCTTATCTCTGTGTTTGATCATAGTCCAATGCCAGGCCAAAACTTTCTGGACAGGATGACAGTAGTCTCTAGGAAGGCTGTCCTGCCTCTTCCACAGTTAAGACAATGGGTGGCTCAAAGTCTCTGAAGTGAGTTCCTTATGTCCGGTCGTTCTTTGATTTCTCATATGTTTTCTTGTCTGTGAAGGGGCAAAGGTCTCATGGCATGTCAAGTATGACCCAAATACTATTAAAGAGACAAAATTGAAGAAACATACTCTTTTTGTTTGTTTTTTTATTTGATTAAAATTGAATTCGATCAAACTAGTAATAATAATAAGAGACAAACATTAATGTGACGGAAGGAGTATATAATAATTTTGGGTATTGGAAATTTCATGAAAAAAAACAAAATATTGTTCGATATTCAAAACCTTTAACCATATTCGTTGACTTTATCAATCCCTCACATGGACAATTATCAAACTCTAATTATCTCAAATCAAATCGCCAACAGCTCCACCAATTTGATGTAAAATGACATGTTTATGACCTTAAGCTAATGCCATTACCCAGCTACCTAACCAATTTAATTGTCGTTTTGTTACTCATAATTCAACAAATCCAAAAAAAATTAATTTTTTTGTTTATTTTTAACTTTTTTTTTTTGTAAAAAAACAAACGGATTTAGTAAATTATGATGCAATCTTTTTTTCTAAAAAAAGAAAGAAGGGAAAAGGATTTTTTTTTTTTTTTAATTTTGTGCTCGAAGACCTTAGGGCCCCTAGTGTGACAACCATGTCTCCCTTGATGAACGAAGTTTTCCAACCTGAATTGATGCATTCAACAAAAGCTAAAAAGAAAAGAAAACTAGCATTGCCGACAAACCCTAAAATTCCCTCCCGTATATCAAAATCATGGCCGGCCTATCTTTTTCATCCATGAAAAATTAACGAAAAGTGTTTACTTAGGAAAGAGACTTTTACATTATCATTTTCATGAGTGCTATAAGCCCGCACCCCACGTGCCGTTCGCCAATCGGGCGACGGCATGTGGCTTTCGTAGAGTTCGACCACACGAGCCAATCACGGCGGAGGAGGTCGGAGGGTGGGACACGACGGAGCTATAAGGTCTTCCACCCCACTTTTTAATAATTCCACTTAGCATAGATAATTAGCTCTAAATTATTACCATGGTAATCCATGTTAAATAATAAACAAACAATAGTTTTATCAATGCTTTTTCTTTTTGCTTATGGGCCCTTTTTGAATACTAAGATTTCAAGAAAAGGCTGTTTGTCTTTATCTTCGTGCACAAAATCTAATCGAAAAGTAAGTTTTTTTTTTCTCCAACGATTGTTAATTATTCATTAAAAGAAACAAAACCCAAGAAAAAGAATCCACAAGCATTAATCTAAAGTTAGTTTAAAGAAGAATGCTTATGGATTAGGAAACTTGATTAAGATCATGGATACATACCTCCCCATTACCGACATTTATGTTCAAAATAACATAAAAAAAAAGAAAGAAAAATGTTGCTTTTAGCTTTGTGATTACTTGAATTGTTTAAAGACAAGTTGAGGGGGTGTTGAAAAAGGGGAGAGAGAATGGAGAAATCCTCTAAAAAGCACAATAATTCAAAGACAGTATAATGTGTTTGCCATTTTAGCTAAGTGAGTGGATATTATACCCATGGAAGCTGTACATTTGGACATGGACAAAACCCCAACAAAAAAAAAAAAAAAAGGCAAAACAAATTAAAATTTTGGGATTTTACATGGCTCAAAATTGAAGCTTTCAAAATTATTTTGTCAAAGTTTTTCAAATGGGAAATGATGAAATATTGGTTAGTTTTCAGACTTTGGGTTTTCACTATTTGAAATAAAAAGCCAAAAAAAAATAAATTCATTTATATGTTAGTAAGATGAAATATTTGGTCTCGTATTTTCTTTCCATTTTTGTTGTTGTCATTGTATGTATAATCGTATTAAGTATTTAAAAATGAAAAAAAATTGTTTTGAGACATCTGAAAAAAAAATATGGACAAAAAAAAATAAAACAAAAAGAGTAGTAAGGTGAAATATTTTGCCTCATTTTTATTTTCCCATTTGTCATGGTCATGGTATGTATAAGTTATCAAAATAACATATATATATATAATATAATATAATATAATTGATAAATATTAAGAAAAAAGAAATATGATATAACTGATTAATTAAAACATGCAAAGGTATCTACCCACTTTGATTTAAATATACACTTACCTAGCTAAAATGGAAAACACATTAATAAAAAAAATGATATTTAGTTAAAAATGACAAAATCTGTCCCCATTCGAACCCAACAATTAAAAAAAATGATTTTATGTATTTTATTAATCAAAATTAAATTAATAAATACAAAGTAAATTTTACATTTAGATCATCTAAGTATTAAAATAAAATAATTTATCAATTATAAATGATATATACATTAAAATTAATATAAAAATTGAAATAAATATTAAATTATTTAATATTTATTATTGAATTCAGATAATGGAATCTTAAAATTATTATCCGTACTTTACTTGAGCCCGATTATTAGATATCCCTAGTTTCATTTAAACGGATCAAGTAATACCGTACAAATTTACCAACTGCTGCTATTTGATTTAGGGATCAGGTACTAAACGGGCCCATAACAGACATCAAAATGGGCCTTCACTGTGGCCCAAAAACATGAACCTACCCTCAATTTGGGTCAACGGCTCCCGTACATATTAAGGAATGAAGCCCAATAAGATGTCCACGATGCTAATCATCCGTTAGTTCATTCGTTTCCTGACAGTCAAAATCGTGGGACTGCTCACAGGAGATCGTAGCTTCTTCCTCCCCATTTTCGAAATCGGTTAACTTGTCGCTGCTTTCTGCTAGTAAAACCTTTTAGCTTTCTCCCTCCTTTTTTTCTCACTCAAAATCAAATTTCTAGGGTTTTGCCCCCGAAATCCCCGCTTTCCATGGCTTCTCACGCGCATCTCGACGATGTAAGTTCCTTCTTTCTCATTATACTATGGCGCTGATGTATTCCATTTTAGGGTTTACAATTTTTTTTTTTGTAATTTAATGGTAAATTGGTGTGTGTTGGAGAACAGGATGACGAATTTGGCGGTGATTTTCCCGGGAGTCATAGTACTAGGCATTCAGGTTGATTCGGTTTCTCTGTAACCAATCATTGGATTTTTTTTATTTTTTTTGTTTAAATTATAAATTTTATCATTTCTTTCGTTGAAATACTTAATTAGGTAATAAAAGAAGCTTTGGTGATCTTGAGGACGATGAGGACGATATTTTTGGATCAAAAAAGGTAAAATTTATTTCACCATTTTCACTAATCCCTGCAACTTTATGGTTTTTTTTAACCTAATGAAATTCAAAGAAATTCTAAACACGGAACACTAGTGCTCATTTAGTTCCTCTTCATTTATTTGTGACTATATAGTGTTAGCTTAGAGAGTTTCTGTTGGCTGTGAGATTCTGAATTAATGTTGAAGTTAGTTAAGAACTTGGCTGTTCTTAACATTATTGAATTAATGGGTGCTGAATTGGCTAGAAGCAAATATGTCTACGCTTCAAGGATTTGAATTTGAAAGAAACTCACATCATCTAGTGCTTAAGCTTGAGAAGCCTCTTGTGGATAAACAAAATTCGGAGTTTTTTTTTTTTCTTTTCCTTGTCTTTTGATAATCTGCCATTCTGAAGTTTGTATCTGAGGAGTTTTGTCTTTTTGTATAGCAGGGCAATTCTAAAGTAGAGGAAACTGCCCCTGGTGTAGCAACAGGGATGATTTTGTCACTTCGAGAGAGGTATAAAGCAAAGAATGACATATGGCTAAAAGATTATTATCTTTACGTACCTGCTTGTTTGCTTTAAATTTTCTTGGAGGCTTATCATCAGCTTTTGTTGTGATTATGTTTTTTGACTGTTTCCCCACCTTTTGCAGTCTTCAGAATTGTAAGGATGCCCTTGCAACATGCCAAGTATGTATTAATCTATTTTTTGATATCATCCAGTTGTTTCTTTGTTTAATCCTTCTATTATAATATGCAATATGTTGTGCAATCACTGTCTTGGTAATATGATAGATAGAATGAGTTTAATCATAAAAATCTGCTTCACAAAATAAGAAAAAAGTTTTCAATGTAATATGGTATACCTGTACATTTTTCAAGGGATTATCTCTTTGGCTGCAAAAATTTTATGGTTCTTGTCAACTGGGAATGTTTTTGGATGCTTTATTATGTTCTTTTGTTTTTGCTCAAAGGTTTTGTTAATAGACTTGGAAAGTGTTTTTAGGACGGTAGCTATCATGTCTGTACGAGCACTTTCTTTCTGTCTCAAGTTTCAAATGATATTATAAAGGCGAGGGGAATTGGCCTAGTCCACAAATTTCATGGTTGAAGAATTTAATGCCATCTACTCAAGCTTACACATTGTTATTCATAAACTGTGATTTTTTTCTTTCCTTTTCCTTTTCTTATTTCGAAATTTCTTGATTATTTGATTATGATGTTTCCTGTTTAGATGGAGCTGGAAGCTGCAAAATCAGAGATTCAGAAATGGCATTCTGCATTTCGGAATGAGCCCTTCATACCAGCTGGAACAACTCCTGGTTAGTCTTTTCTTAGGGTGTCTTCCATATTTATCTATCATATTTTTTGACCTGTTCTCTGTGTTTCCTGTTCAAAGGTTTTTGTTTTTGTAACTTTACGTTTATGATCATTCTATGTGTTCTATCTTTCTTTGTTTTGTACCTTTTCCTGTAGAACCCAAGTTAGTATTAAATTATCTTCAAACTCTGAAATCTTCTGAGGAGGCACTGAAAGAACAGGTAAGAGTTGATGTTACTTATTTTTCCACTATATTTCATTAACAGTTTTGATCTGTCATGCAGAATTTCTTACATGTTTTGATCTTATTTTCAGCTAGAAAAAGCAAAGAAAAAAGAAGCTGCATTTATTGTAACATTTGCAAAACGTGAGCAGGAGATAGCTGAGTTGAAGGTAACAATTTTTTCTTCTTTTGCATTTTCCCCTCTTTTGAGTGGCATATCTATATCTCAAATTGTTTAGCATGCAATTTTCTGCTCTATTTGGTAGAATTTGCAAGAATGAGAAATTGCGAAGGAAGAGATTTCTCAGAAAGGGTGATCATAATGGTTTTAAAAACTCAATTTGCATTTTACTCAAGTATTGCTTGTTGTGGAAATGGCCAACATCAGGACTTCTTGACTGGTGAATCTTTTATCACAAATGTCCACTGCACTGCTTCCTTTAGGAAGCTGCAGAGATTATATAGTTTTGTCAGTGGCGATGTTTCACCATGGCTGGTAGTTCTGTTGATTCCCAACCTGGCGAGAACTTTTACTTTGTTCCTTTAGCCTGAATGGAGTGACATTTCAACTTGGCTTATCTATAAACGGTCCTTTAAGATCACCCTTGTGGGAGTTTATGTTGCTGTAGCTTCGGGCGATGACCTTCTATTGTGTATTTTGCAGTGGACAATTCTGGATGAACTTGTGAGGGCACCTTCACCATTTTTGTTTACTTTTATACAGTCATCCTGATCCTTAATTTAGTTATTTTTTTCTTATAAAGTATTACGCTGTCTTACTTAGTGCATTGATTACATGAACATGATTTTCTAAACGCATGGCTATCTGAGACCAAAATCTCTTTTAATTTCCAGTCAGCAGTTCGTGACTTGAAAGTGCAACTCAAGCCACCGTCAATGCAGGTATTATAAACTGTTTCTTTTATATAAAAGTTAAACCTATTGCTGTAGATATTATAAATTTCTTAGCTTCTCTTGTTTTGCTTATGTTTGTTGAAGATGATCAAGAAGAAAAATGTGTGAAAAGTTTCTTAAGAAATGTAGAGCGTATTATTTTGCTAATAGTTCATGTGCCCAATTTGATTTTGTTGTTATATCTAGTTGAATCAATAGATAATACTGTAACTTAACCTCCCCAAAAAAGTAGATGGTACGATCAAAGCATGGTGATTCAAGACATATGTTGTAGGTACTATATATATCAAAGAAGGTTGAATCTTTCAAACAAGTAATATAAGTGCTAACTACATAGATAGTGTCATAAATGCCTTTCTTTGCACTCATTTGATTCTCTTCTTGAATCTGTTTACAGTGGTTGTTATGATTTGTTGTTAAATACTCCCTGTCACCATTAGTGGAGTTTAAGTTTGAGTTTGATTTTGTGGACTGTTTAAGAAAATGTGTTGTACTTTTGTTCAGTACTCAGCATCACATGCATTCCTTGATTTGACTGGGAGGTGTAAAAAACAATAGTGAAAGGTAATTTGCAAAATTGGGGATATTTTACTTAATACTTTTCAAATGTAACTGATTTGAAAGGACTATAGCTATGGAAACAAGAGAGTATTTGCAGGAAGAAGTGAGTGTGATTTTTGACTGTCAAATGTCTTAAGGATTCCAATCCAACCCCTCCCTTAGTTTTTAGATGACATTGTTGCTACTTCCTAATATTTTCTGTGATGCAGAACTTTGTTGTTTTATTTTTGGGCCTGATTTCATCAAATATCTGTTTCTCTTGTTCTAAACTTTTTGGTCTGTTAAGTTGGAAAGGTGTCAGACATAATTTAACAGTAACATTTTAATCACTTGGCCTAGAACTAAAAAATATGTGCACCGACCTATTTAGTTTTCTTTGTGGTTTATTTGACAGGCCAGAAGGTTGCTACTAGATCCAGCAATTCATGAGGAATTTACACGTTTGAAGGTTTGTGCTTGAAGCTCCTTATTGCTTATTTTGTTATTAATCACATGCTGTGCAAGGATATATATTATTCTGTTGATGAGGTGGGATGAATTTGGAGAGAGAGGAAGCGTAGAGAGAGTGACTTATTTATGTTGTGGAAATTGTATTACAAGTCATGAAAGGACTATAATAATATTAATATTTAATATTTTGTAATGAGTATTAGCCCTTTTGGGTTTTAGGATGGTTTGGAAAATCTGCCCAAGCAGGGGTTATGGTGGATTAGGCCTGACAGAAGTTTGGCTTTTGTTTTGTGCTTTTAAAATTCATGCATTTTCAATTTCTCTTTTGCCTCAATTCTGGGTGTAATTGTTACAACAAGTTTAAGAGTCAAAAGATTTAGGCCAATAAGTTTAATCTGCTATTATACATTAGCTATTCATTCAATGCCATTATGCTAGAATTTGGATGTGGAGATATGCCCTTAAGTAATCCATTGTGCTTATAATGAGTTATTTATAGTTCTTCTAATGTCACGGTGATAGAATTTGGTTGAGGAAAAGGACAAGAAGGTTAAGGAACTGCAGGAAAATATTGCTGCCGTTAGTTTTACTCCACAAAGCAAAATGGGAAAGATGCTGATGGCAAAGTGTAGAACCTTGCAAGAGGAAAATGAGGAGATTGGTACTCAAGCAGAGGAAGGAAAGGTATTGCAGTTATATATGCATTATTTTCAGGGTGCATGCCCATTTATGTGTGTAAAAATTGCATGTTCCCTATGTAAAATTAGGGGGTGGGGTATGGATGGATTGTGAAAGTTTTTGGCAGCATCATAGAAGCATCTTTGTGCTTCGGATATGAAAAAATTCTGAAATAGATTAGAAATGTCATTCAATGCTGAATATGATTCCATTATGTTGAGACTTTGGACTGTTATTTATGCTGATGTTACTGATTTTTGTTGGACTCTTTTGGTCTCTGCAGATGCATGAATTAGGCATGAAACTTGCTTTACAGAAAACTCAAAATGCAGAACTTAGAAGTCAATTTGAAGGTCAGTGTTAAATAAGTTATATATTTGTGGTTGAATGGATTAGATTATGGATGTTTAACTTTTGTGAGAACTTGAATATGTTCTTTGTCATTTTTTAGTTGAAATTGTTATTCCATGGTTGAAAATTTTTGGTTCATGCCATGTTGATCATGATTGTTTTGTTGATTGCAGCACTGTACAAACAAATGGAGGGGCTGACAAATGATGCGGAAAGATCAAATGAAACGGTTTTCATCTTTCTCTCACGATTAATCTTGTCTTATTAAAGTGAAGAAGTATCACACACCATACAGTAAAAGAGGAACAGATGGAAATTTAACTTTAGAGATTTAGTATCCTAAGAGGGTATTTTGAATAAAATCTTTAATTTTAGGATTATCTGTTCTGCAGTGCTTATATCGAAATGGAACTACCATTTCCACATCACTAGAGTCCCAATTAACCATCATGCTGAGTTCAATGGTTGCCCTATTTTAACATATTTATATTCTTTAATGCAAATTAGTTTCATTTGCTTACATGTGCATCCCATCTGCCTGCTCATGATAATGAATAGTTGCATTGAAGAAGCTAAAACATGCATACAATAGGATCGCTCTATAGCCCTTTGTATTTTGATATCTTAATAACTCTGCTGTGGAGTAGGAAAGAAAAGAATTTATGGAAGGGAAAAATGAAACTTTAGCATACCATGTTTGACCGTACATTGCATCTGGGGTTTTGTGGAAAATTCTTTCCATATCGATAAGGCATAAATAGGCAATATTCTCTATTAAGCGACCACTCTTTCCTGGATCCCCCAAAAACAATATCTTTATCTACAAAATTGAAATTCTTGAATTTTGAGGATGGTTAGTAAGCAGATGGCATCTATTCTACTTTAAGTGACTTCTGAAATTTCTTTTGAGTGAGTATATTATGTTGCTGGAGGAAATGCAAGTTGCCATTTCTTGAAGCCATGCTTGTATCTATTCAAATTCTGACACGGAAGTGCAGTTGCATATAGGTGTCACTGTAAAAGATAACTTGCTCCGAGCTCTGGTATGTGAGGATGGGACCAGCAATGGAGGCAAAGTTAAATGACTAACACCATCTAAATTTGATGTTTCATGGTCTATTATATTCAACAAATGATGGGTCAAGTGTTTCATCTTTAGTTGGCGGATCATATTCAATTAGAACAGTGCTGTAGTACTGCTTGTGTAATACTTGTATTTTTCCATGACAGGGTTATCATTCCTTAGCGGTTACAATTGCTTAAGACAAATATCTAATAAGGTCATATTATGATGCAGGTATATATCTTGCAAGAGAAACTAGAAGAGAAAGATAATGAGATTAAAAGGCTGAAGCTGGAGCTGCAACAGAAGACGCTGATGGAAGAGGAAAATAAGACAGATATAGCCATTGATACGAGTAAGGTAAAAGAAGAGATGGTAACTGATGAAACCAGGAACAGTGAACAAGTAGATTGAGAAATTTTGTAGGATATCATTATTTTCACTCCAATTTTTGTTGTCTGTACATTGTACATTAAACAAGTCTTTTCTTTTTTTATTTGTTTATAAGTTTTGAAACGGTATAGTTATGTGGGATTGCACTATTCAAGTGCAAGTCCATAGTGGATCAGAGGATGAGGGTAAACTTAACCCTCTCTTTGGAGGGCATCATGTTGTTTCTTTCCCAATTTTTTTAATCATCTCTAGGCTCTTCGATAATAATTTTGCATTTTGCATGGTAAATTTGATGCTTGCCTGTATTTCAATGGATATATGGTCTAAAATATGGATGTCAACAGTTCCCTGTCCCAGACCTGTTCCTGTTGAGGTGGGGAATCGGGTTTCTCATTGATTCGGGTGAAACCAACATCCCTAGACTCTTAACAAGTATCCTCTGATTTATCCTTGCTTGTTCCTCACTAGGGGAGAAAAACTAAATATGATGTTAGATGAGCTCGAAATATGTATTGATCTTGGATGAAATCTTCTCATATTGAAAGCACATAAGATCATGGTGTCAACTATCTGCAACTGGTTTGCAAAAGCATCTAATTATTTAAAGATTTAGATATTTGCAGTGTTTGCACCCTGAAATAAAACATGTAATACATGTTTGTTAAGCATCTTCTCATCAAAATGTTCGAATACAGCCTCTGCTTTTTAGAGCATTTCTTTCGAAAATGGTCTGTTTTCCCCCTGCTTTTCAGATGGTAACGATCTCTGATATTACAAACCTGTCTACAGATTAGAAGAAATGTACAAAAGCTCTGTTGGCCTCAAACTGCTCTAAGCATAAAAAATTCCTTTTCGCAGGCCATGTATTTAAGTACTCTGTATAAAAATCTGGCATTAGTCATGGAAGAAAAGCTTCTTAAGAGATTGCATGACAGAGGCATAAGCCATTTTTTTTCTTCTTCTCTAGGATTAATAGACATCTTGTTTCTGTTTGTGTAAAACAGGACAGGAATTTTAAATCTAAATGCCATAGCTTTCAGTCAGAATTACAAGATGCTAGTATATCTATGACTGCAGGCAGTTTCCGAACAAATAATTCAAATCTCAGACAGATTATACCTAATAATTTTTAGCAGCGCCTTGTTTGTGGCCATCCCAATCCAGCATTACCAATGTTTCCTATTGGCTGTAATGGCTCTGTCAAGCCCTTTGTGGTGCTACCAAGTGCCTCTCCCTGCATACAATTTAAATGAGTAAAAAGAGTGGAGAATGGTGGTTAAATGGCTTTATATGCATGACCAACTTGTAAAATGACTGAAGAAACGATATTTTCCAAGGTCTTAATCCTTTTTTGTTTTCTTATAATAATCATTTCACCAAAGTCATACCCAACGCACCTCCTTCCAGCCCATGCCTTCTAGAATTCGTCTGGCATAACTCCCAGCACCAAATGACATGTTCAAGGCTTCAGCTTTGGCATCCTCTACATAGGTAGGATCACTATCATGGCCAATGGCTGCATTTTTTTGTCCCGGACCCAGACCAAAACCACCATGCAAGGTTCTTCGCTCAGCAGCTCTATCCCGATATACATGGCTTCTCTGCTGAAATTTGTGGCAAGAGACAAGGGAAAGGCCAGATTGCAAATGGAATG
>NW_018397265.1:7078656-7106637 GCF_002168275.2 Theobroma umbraticum
GGAGGGGGGTGGGGGGGTTGAAACCTGGCATGGAAGTAGAGACGAGTTTGCGGATCCCATAGGAAAGAGCAATCGCTGTCCTGCAACTCTGTGGAATCAGGTTCCTCACTTCCCGCCATTCTTTTATCTTCCTTTTCAAGTTGTACGTAGAACGGCTAAAGAAATTTAATTCATAGAATCAAAATTCACGGATTTTAGCCTCACCCGAAGCAGGATGATTGAACTAGAAAGATTTTCCAAGTATAAAAATGTAACTAAATTTGATAAAGGAAAATCAAAGAACTTTTATTATGGTTTGTGGACTTTGTTTCGGTGAACTCAGCTTGGGCCTCGTTGGACCCAAAAAGGCTTGGGTTCATTTGGGCCAGTGGACTTTATATGGGCTGAGCCCATTGTGAATCCAGTCATGGACTTCTTGCAGCAATGATAAGGTATTTGTATTTGATATTCATAATCTATTTGATTTTATTAAGCCTGTTTATTTAGTCAAAAATGCAATGGAAATTCATTATAAAAATAAAATTTAATCATTTTTTGGAATTTTATTATTAAAAATTAAATCTAAGTTTAAAAATGAATTTTATATTTTGCGAAGAAGTTATAAATGTAAATAAAATAATTTGTCACTTTATAATTAAATTTACTTTCAAATAAAAAGAAGAACAGCGACGAGGAGGACAAGGTGACGTGGAAACTGTTTGACGTGTCGGCGGTATGGTCGGGCTGCTGTCTGTTTAGCACTTCCTCTTGTTTCTTGAATCTGTCAGGAGTTGTTTACGTGGCTTCTCATAGGGCAGTCACGTGGGTGATCAGGAATTATGTGTCTTTCTTCCCACTTGACTTTCCAACACGTGTCAAACTGTCAACCACCCACAATATTAAACAATAAATTTAATTAATAAAAATACTGATTATAAAAAAAAAATTTCACTTACACATTTTGTAGTTTTATTTTTTTGTCTAGTAAAATTATTAAAATATTTTTCAAAATTAATATATTTATTCATACTTTAAGATATATTTTGTAATATTACTAAACGAATGAATTAATAACTTATCCTTTTGTGAGAATACAAGTTATTCACACAAATTTAATTAAAAAATATCTATAAATAATTAATTCAAAAAATCACAAAATATAGTATAAAAGCTATAACCAAAAGCATGAGATTTATCTATCAAGGAAATATGTGGTGAGGGGGAGGAAGTGGCCCCACCGATCATTTCCCACGTTATTAGCGTGAGGAATAGGAAAATTCTCAATTTGTAAGGACAAAGTCGTCAAATTACTATCGAATTCCCATGCGTAAGTGGGGCTTAGAGATGACAAACCCTTAATCCCTTTGAATTGTCTTGGATCTTTCTAGACCCGCTGCCTGCCCGCATAACATCAATCCTTTATATTATTATTGCCCTCTAATTATCATTTATCATATTATAAACTTTTTCTTATACTATTTTTTAATGACATAATAATAATAATAATAGAATATGAGATTTAATTCATTAGTTAGTATAAGACATCCTTACTTAAAAAATATAGGTTTAAATATATCTTTTTTAAAATATATTATTATGATTTTAATATATGAAATATCACAATTATAATACTAATATTAATAAATTTATTATCATGATAATAACGGATTCCCGCATATGATGTTGATTTTTTTTTATCATAAATGACTTGATATGATTAAAACACAAACATGATAATTATATTAAATTTAAATTCACTTAATTTTAGATCATATTAACAAACAGGGTTTATAATTATTAGATCTAATTACATATTTAGAACATTATATAAGTCAAAATTTAATGATTAGTTAAAACACAATTAATTAATATTGAAAAGGTATAAAGTTTGGAACCTAATTTCTTAGTCATTAATTAAGGAAATGCTAATTTATAAGGAATAACATTACATTATGATTAGCTTTGATTCATTATTAATTATTATAATAAATCAATTATTAATAAAGAATTCGAGCAAAGGCAAATTAACCAGCAAAGCTAGACAAAATGTCCAATGAAAGATGAAAACTTCTTGGAAGCTAAAGCCTAGTGGCTTAATTTAAATAGAGGAGCTGAAGAAGCATCTAGAAAAGTAATGAAAGGTTGAGAGATAAAGGGGAGAATAAAGAAACAAAATAAAGAGGAATAAAGAAAGATTAAAAGAAGAGAAGGAAGATTTTCACCATATCCTCTCAAAGCAGACTAATACAGTTCTTACCCTTTGAGATTACTTGTTTTTGACAGATACCAGGACCACCCCATGCACCCCCCTTCCTTGTCATAGACAATTTGTCACCTTTAAGCTCCTTTTCCATGTCGAAAGCTCCCTTGATTGCCTCCACCTTTGTCTTTCTAAGGCTCTTTCATCTATTGAGGAAAAAGAAAGACGGTTCCAGAGAGGGTGAACATGCATTGGGCCATATGGCCATGACTGATGAAGGAAAGGCACTCATATCTATACATGACATTGTCCCCGTACATTGTATTTTTAAGTTATGGGCATTTACTCTCGCCCATCATGGAAATCCAAATGACCACAATACCTTTTTTTCGTATTTTCTTGTTTGTCAAGTGTCTCTAGCTAGGGACAAGGGGGAATGAGCCACGAAAGCAGAACTCAAACCCCCAACTTGTACATGGTTCCCATACACGAGCAAACCACAGCCAAGTTTTCCTTGAAAACAATGTGTACACTCTTGCCCCGGCCCCCTAACCTTCCATAAATACCACCGCTGGTTCCTGCATTGCTCGCCGAGATTCTAAACTATAGTTCTTCCCTGCCCTGTCCTTTTCTTCCCCTTCCGACCTAGAAGATTCCTTCTTTCCATGGCTCCAAGCAAAATGCTCTGGATGCAATGGGGCTTGTTTATGATGGGCAATTATCCACGTCAATAACTTTGGAAGGATCAAACTTCCTTGCTAATGGTGAACCCATTCTC
Source organism: Theobroma umbraticum (assembly GCF_002168275.2). NCBI lineage: Eukaryota > Viridiplantae > Streptophyta > Magnoliopsida > Malvales > Malvaceae > Theobroma > Theobroma umbraticum. The sequence continues at coordinate 7,081,614 of NW_018397265.1, forward strand.
TCTGAAGTCCCTGCTAACATTGTAGCCACCCCATCACAGTTTTGTTCCGCAGACAAGGCCAAGAGCATCGTAGGTTGCTTTGTTGGGTTCGATGTCGAGGAGCCAAAGAGCCGACACGTGGTGCCCATAGGCAAGTTGAATGGCATAAGGCTCATGAGCCATTTCAGGTTCAAAGTCTGGTGGAGCACCCACTGGGTTGGAAGTAGTGGGAAAGACGTGGAGAATGATACTCAGATGATGATGTTGGACAAAAATGAGTCCGGGCGTCCTTATGTTCTGCTGCTTCCACTCTTGGAAGGGCCGTTCAGGGCTTCTCTCCAGCCTGGAGTTGGTGATCATAACGTGGATATCTGCGTGGAGAGTGGGTCCACGCAGGTTTGTGGTTCCAACTTCAGGACTTGTCTGTACATGCATGTCGGTGATGATCCCTATAGTCTCGTCAAGGAGGCCATGAAGGTAGCCAGGGTCCATCTGGGGACCTTCAGGCTTCTTGACGAAAAAACCCTGCCACGTATAGTAGATAAATTCGGTTGGTGCACTTGGGATGCATTTTACCTTAAAGTACACCCTAAAGGTGTATGGGAAGGGGTCAAGGGCCTCGTGGAGGGTGGGTGCCCTCCAGGGATGGTCCTTATTGATGATGGATGGCAGTCCATTTGCCATGACGGTGACCCCATCAGTGATCAAGAAGGCATAAATCGAACTTCTGCTGGTGAACAAATACCCTGTAGGCTCATAAAATTTGAAGAGAACTACAAATTTAGGGAGTATGAAAGCATTAAATCACCTAGTAAGAAGGGCATAGGTGCCTTCATTAAGGACATAAAGGAAGAGTTTAAGACCATAGAGCATGTATAGGTGTGGCATGCATTATATGGATATTGGGGTGGGATTAGACCCAATGTCCCAAGAATGCCTCCTGCAGAGGTCATTAGTCCTAAATTGTCACAGGGCTTGCAGATGACAATGGAGGATTTAGCTGTAGACAAGATTGTTAGTAATGGTGTAGGATTGGTCCCACCGGAACTGGTTCACAAGATGTACGAAGGACTTCACTCTCATCTTGAATCCCTGGCGATTGATGGCGTCAAGGTTGATGTGATTCATGTAAGTTCTCGAACTCTCTCTTTCTTTCTTTTTTATTTCTTCCTGAGTTGTGGGCTTTGGGCTCACGTGCACTTTTGACTTTTGCATGGAGTTCTCCAGAAAGTATTGTCCAAGGTTCAAAGTTTGATCACTTTCCGATCTGCATCTCAGTTTACTTGACCATGACCCTTTCCATCTAATTATACAACCACATCATCAAATTGAGATCCAGTGGTCCACATTATCTTATATTTAAGTAATTTTCTGCCCTTTTGTTTTTTGGATTTTTTATGCTTACCCAAAGCGAATTTCAGAATGAAAAAGCCAAATGATTTTCAATTTGATGATGTGGTAATCTGAATTAATGATGGTATTAATTGTTTAAAGTATAAGGCAATGATAGCATTTGCATGGTAGAATACAGTGCAAAAAGATTGGCTAACAACCGTTGTAGGCCCAAGTCCACACAACTTATCCTGAACCAGAAATCCTTTTGTCACTTTTCTTGGCTCGTGTCCCCCTGTTTAAAAGTTTCCTGCATGTTCTTCCGGTGAGTAATGTAGGATGTTGTGGTATTGGCATGTAACGATAAACAACTTTGGTCCAGGCTTCATTTCAAGGATTGGGCTCTACATTTAAACAGTTCTTAACATTTGTTTTTTGGATGTTTCCCTAACGTTCAAGAATATTTGCTCAATATCAGATAACTAATAGCAGAGTGCTTTGTTTTATATGCTTTTCAGGAATTAATTAACTGCCTTTTTAATTGTTCTAGATTAGCTTTATAATCTTGTAAGAACCGAAATTTTTCATTACCCTTGATTGTGTAGTTTTAAAGTTTTTGAATTCAGGCTGGGCAGTCAGTTATTTGTATTCTGAAAGTCCACGTCAGGATTGCTTCAATGGAAAACTGTATCCATATTTCTAGTTGGGATTTTTCCAGTTTTTCACCAAGAATTTGCATGTTATTGAGGCAATTGCTGTTTGCAGCTGCTTGAGATGCTTGCAGAGGAGTTTGGCGGACGCGTGGATCTCGCCAAAGCTTATTACAAGGCTCTAACAGCTTCTGTTAAGAGACATTTCAAAGGAAAGGCTGTTATTGCTAGCATGCAGCACTGCAATGACTTCCTTTTCCTAGGAACGGAGACCATATCCCTCGGTCGTGTTGGTATGTATTTAGAAAATTTTGAAATTTGCATCCAAATATCTTAAAAAAAACCATATGAGACAAGATAATGCAAGGGACTAATCAAACTAAGCTGATGTAAATTTACCTGTAGGTGATGATTTCTGGTGCACTGACCCCTCAGGCGACCCGAACGGGACATATTGGCTTCAGGGCTGCCACATGGTGCATTGTGCCTACAACAGCTTGTGGATGGGCAACTTCATACAACCAGATTGGGACATGTTCCAATGAACTCACTAATGTGCTGAATTCCATGCCGCATCACGAGCTACGTCTGGTGGACCTATTTATGTAAGTGATTCTGTCGGACAACACAATTTCAAGGTGCTGAAGAGCCTGGTATTGCCTGATGGGTCCATCTTGAGATGCCAACACTACGCTCTTCCAACGAGAGATTGCCTGTTTGAAGACCCGTTGCATGAGGCTTCTTGATGGTGAAGTTCCCAATTCAATCACACTTGCAGGAACAGATTTCCTAGCCAACGGTCATCCAATTCTCACTCAAGTCCCTTCAAACATTGTAGCCACCCCATCACCATTTTCCTTCCCCGACAATACCAAGAACAACAGTACAGTTGATCATGGTTGCTTCGTGGGGTTTGACGTGGGAGAACCTAGCAGCTATCACGTGGTGCCCATAGGCAAGCTGAGTGGCGTAAGGTTCATGAGCATATTCAGGTTCAAACTTTGGTGGAGTACGCACTGGGTGGGAAGCAGAAGGAGAGAAGTGGAGTACGAGACTCAGATGATGGTTTTGGACACAAGTGACTTGGGTCGCCCTTACGTTATTCTACTTCCAATCATCGAAGGGTCCTTCAGCAGTTCTCTTCAATCCGAAATTGATGACAACGTGAACATCTGTGTTGAAAGTGGGTCCACAAAGGTTCGTGGGTTGAGCTTCAAGAGTTGTTTGTACATGCATGTTGGTGCAGCTCCATATAATCTTGTCAAGGAGGCCATGAAAGTGGCCAGGGTGCATCTGGGGACACTCAGGCTTCTTCAAGAGAAAAGCCCACCAGGTATAGTGGACAAATTCGGTTGGTGCACTTGGGATGCATTTTATCGTTCCGTACATCCCGAAGGTATGTGGGATGGGGTCAAGGCCCTGGATGAGGCTGAATGCCCTCCAGGGATGCTCATAATCGATGATGGGTGGCAATACATATGCCTAGACGACGATCCAATCGATAACGAAGGCTTTGACCCAGCGGCTAACAGTGAAGAAATGCCATACAGGGTTGTAAAATTTCAAAAGAATTATAGATTTAAAGATTATGAGAGTACCAGAACACCATCCAGCAAGGGAATGGGTGCCTTTGTTAAGGACCTGAAGGAGGAGTTCAAGACCGTAAAAGATGTGTACGTGTGGCAAGCCTTATGTGGATACTTGGGTCGGATTAGACCCAACGTCTCAGGCATGCCTGAATCCAGAATTGTTAAAGCTCATGCCTCTCCCAGTGTGCTGAAGACAATGAAGGATTTTGCTGTGTGCAACACTACAAGAGATGGGGTAGGGTTAGTTCCACCAGAGCAGGCCAACAAACTGTTCGAGGGACTTCACTCTCATCTTCAGTCAGTGGGAATTGATTGCGTCAAGATTGATGTGATTGAAGTAAGCTCCAAATATATTCTTTCGTTTGTTTGTTTATACTTCTTTGTATAGAAATGTTTCCAATTCCATCTGCTTGTACCATTTTGCATAGGCAAGTTTTTTTCATTGCAGCAATTGCTTAATTCTTGCAAGTGCTTGAGTTGCTATCAGAAGACTATGGTGGTCGCGTGGAGCTCGCTAAACCTTATTTCAAGGCTCTGATCGCTTCTCTAAGAACACATTTCATTGGAAATGGTGTCATTTCTAGTATGCAACAGGCCAGCGACTTCTTTTTCCTTGGAACAGAAACCATTGCCCTCGGGCGTGTTGGTATGTCTTTAGAAGTTTTCTCCAACCAATGCAACAATTCAGGGTGGCACTAAACCTTTTTTATTTTTTCCCTTTCTTTTTGGTGATATAAATTACTAATGTGTAGGAGATGATTTTTGGTGTATTGATCTCTACGGAGATCCTACTGGGATATTTTGGCTACAAGGATGTCACATGGTAAATTGTGCCTACAACAGCTTGTGGATGGGCAACTTCATACATCCAGACTGGGATATGTTCCAATCACACCACCCATGTGCTGAATTCCATGCTGCATCACGAGCTATCTCGGGTGGACCAGTTTATGTGAGAGACTCTGTTGGAGAATACAACTTCGATTTACTGAAGAAACTGGCATTACCAGATGGGTCCGTTATGCGATGTCAACACTAGGCACTTCCTACAAGAGATTGCCTGTTCGAAGATCTATTACATGATGGGATAATAGCGCTCAAGATTTAGAACCTCAACAAAGTAAGTCAATAGTTTTCCAAGTTCTTCGAGTTACCAAAACTTTCTTTTCCTGAAATGTTCCTCTTTGTATCTGAAAACAGTATTCAGGGGTTCTAGGATTGTTCAATTGTCAAGGAGGAGAGTGGTGTCCTCACTCCCGAAGAAACAAAAGCGCCCCTGAGTTTGCGAACCTGGTGGTTTGCTTGGCAAGTCCTAAAGACATCGAATGGAACAATGGCAAGACCCCAATTTCTGTCGAAGGTGTGAGCATCTACGCTGCTTACCAGTATCAGTCAAAGAAGCTGAAGCTCATGAAGTCATAAGAGAAAATGGAGGTTGCGCTTGAGCTACTCAACTACAAGCTGCTCACAGTTTCACCAGTGGCAATCTTACCCAAAAAGCAGATTCAGTTTGCTCCTATTGGATTAGTGAACATGCTTAATTCTGGTGGTGCAATTCAGTCATTAGCTTTTGCTGGTGATGAAAATTTGGTAAGGATCGGAGTGAAAGAAAAAGGGCAACTGAAGGTGTTCGCATCGGAGAAGCCATGGGCTTGTAAGATTGATGGAGTCCCAGTTGACTTTGCCTATGATAAGCAAATGGTCAGAATTGAAGTTCCAGGTCTTAATTCCCCACTGCCTCCAGTGGTGGAATACTTTTTTTGAGTTAAGAGAGTGATATTATCAACTACCTGCAAATCTGTTTATGCTGTATTCTTCTCAACCTCTCTGTACTTTCCAACAATTTTCTTTATGCAATCTCATAATTTGGTTAACACAAACGGTTAAAATAAGTAAAACATTATCTCGTACGAAACAATTAAAATAAGTAAAATAACTACTTCATACGGATAGTAATAAAAGCAATTTAGAATAAATAACAAGATTCATAAATTATTTTAATTTTAAGATGTTTCACAGAATTTAACTTAATAATTAGATATAAAAATAGTTAATTAGTCTTTTTACAAATTTTTTCTTGAAATACGAATGCGTCTGTCTCTTACCTTGTTTTCGTATACTTCATCTTTTATACTTGTTTATATACATTTTTTTTTCTCTTTTAACTTGTTCTCATATAGTCTTTCACATATACCTCTTCTCTATTATTTTTTATTTGAGAACAAGTCTTATTACACCCATTACTTCAACCATCATTTATATTATTGTCATAAAATTACTATCTTAATATTCGCATAATGTGTTACAGTAACGATTACTAACATTAAAACTTTTTATAATAATGACATTCACTAATCACAATAATGATTACTAACATTAAAACTTTTTATAATAATATCATTCATTGACCACATTAAAGCCTATTCTTGAATAATTGCCACCATTTTTGGTATTATATATAGAGTCTCATAATTTTTTTTATATAATTTTTTATATTATATATAGAGTCTCATAATTTTTTTTTATATAATTGAAAAAAAGAAGGTTTGAACCCTATTTTTTAGGTAGGGGATAATGCACAAACCAATGAACTTAATACTTGAGTGTAAAGTTTCATAATTTATTTAGAGAGTTTTCACATAATTATTTTTTAAATAATTTTATCTTTCATTAATTTCAAAAATTACATAATATATAAATTATAATTTTTATTTTTGAAAGATCTAATGTTTCTTTAGGAAGATTCGATTGAATTTGACATTTCACGATTATGTCTTATTGGAGTAGTCAATTGGTGTTTGTCAGTTGACTTGAGAGAGACGAAAAAATGAGAAAAAAAATATTTTAAAATTTTCATATTTACGATATATTTAAAAATTAATAAATTTATGTGTAATTATAAGTAAAAGGTGAATGATGCATTTTTACATCATCAAGTAGCAAGCAGTACTACTATCAGCTGAAATTCCCTTACCCAAACAATACCAGGAAAACAAAATCCAACTTTTTGGCAATCGAATTCCCGTTATGGAAAAGCAAACCACCCAGCTCTCCAAATCCCGCAACGTCTTCTTCGACGACGATGACGACGAATACGACGTCGAACCCCAGCTACTTCACTCCTCCAATTTCCGCCCGATTCCCACCAAACACCCTGGCGACAGAGGAGTTGGGGCTTCTTCGTACGGCGCTGCATTGATTGCAGAGATCGATAGGAAGATAAAGGAACACACTGAGAATGTTGTGTGCGTGGTGGGAGGATTGAGCGCGCGGGTGTCGCAGCTGGAGAACAGAACGCGCCAGTTGGAGAACGCCGTTGGGGACTTGAAGGGTTCCGTTGAATTTAACCATGGAAGGGTTGAGGGGAAGATTAGGGAGCTAGGGAATGTTTTGGGGGAGGTACTCTTCATCATTTTCTTCTTTATTTTGTTTTGTAATTTGATTGTTACTTTTGCTATTTGCCATTTGTTTCAGCAAAAACTGTTGCTTGAACTAAAAATTATGAATTTAACCAGTTGTATGTTATAAACATAATGATAAAATTTAGCCGCTAGAGGTGCCAAAAATGGTGGATTTATGATTTTTTTTTTTTGTTCAATGATATGTTTTAGTGATTGCTGCAAATATAGACAGGGTCAGAGATTGAATTTCAGGCTTAAGTTCTTAAGCTTTAGACTTGAAACGCTGGATAGCTTAGTTATAGGATTTGCATTCACAACTCTACAACAGCTTCCAATTTCCGCATGCTAAACTCTTTTATTCTCTGTCTTGGTTCATCTCGTTGTTGGAGTTTCAAGCACCTAGATTAACCATCAGCACTAGGAGGTGATTGTTTCTGCCTCCCTTTAATTTATACCACTAAGCATCGATGACTGTACAATACTCATCCGGAACCTCTGAATTCTAGAATTGCTGGTACAGCAGTTTGCTCTCACTGCAATATGTTTATCCATCCATCATTAATGGTTTTCTGGTGGTGTAGATCATTGGCTTGTGCTTGTTGAAGCTTTGGCCGACAAGTTATCTAAATTGGGTTACAATCTCAATTTTGAGATAAGTCAATTTTCTTCTTAGTCTTTATCTCCGGTATTAGGAGTCAAGAAATTGAAATTAGTTTAAATTTGGACATATTTTTTACCATAGACTTTACTCCTTTTATAATCATTCCATACAATGTGGTAACCTCAGTCATTTTTTATAGAGCAAACAAGGCGCTTCTCCTTTTTAACACTCAGCAAAAGTGTTTTACTCAACCCATCTACCACCTGGGCCGGTGTCCATAGGCATCCATTTTGCTGCAATGGAAATTGCATTGTGCATCAATTCTATGTGTGTGTAAGTTAAAGACCTACAATAGGTTATTTTGTTTTTCTCTTTGACTTCCGGCTATTATTAAACACTTCTAGGACATGAAAAGTATACCCAATTTAGCAATCAGAGTCTTTCTCTTAAAAAAATTTTGTTCAGCTGTATTTCTCTTTTTGTTGGCATACAATTGTATCTGCTACCATATATGCATTTTAAGTTCAAGTGAATCTCAGTAGATATTTTTCTGAATGGTGATAATTTGCAATGACTGAGGTTAAAAATCTGGTTTGGGAAATAAGTATGCTGAAGCAAAGGGCATCTTAAATATGCTGAGTGCAACTTGTGTATAGTATTTTGCAGGTTCGTGGTGGTATTCATGACCTGAGAGATAACCACGAGATAGCAGAGGCTAAGCTGCAGCTTGCTAAGCTTACACTGTCCAAAGTTAACCAAAGCAGTTCTACTCGGGTTGGTTCAGCTCAAGAATTGTCATCATCTGTTCCCCAGCAATCCCAGCTACAAGTTTCAGTTACTTGCCCACAACAGCTCTCTCCTCTCCCTTCTGGTGCTGCTCAAAACCTTCTTCATCAGAATATCCAATCAAGCCATGAAGCAGCAACAGCTCCACAACTTCCAACCCAATTACCTCCTGGTGCTTTCCCTTGTATGCCGCACTCTGAATCTAACTATCCACTGCCTATGCTGACTCCAGATGCCACTTATCAGCAATACGTTGCACCAATAGATCAGCAGATGCAGCAACCGATTCCAGCACCAACTCAACCATATCAGCCACCACCTCAACTTTCACCAATTCCACAGTTGCCTAAGCTACAACAACAGCATCCACTTATCAATACAGTTAATTCTCATGCCAATCTTCCGTTAGGCTATCAACCCAAAGATGTTCCTTGTTTGCCATCTCAAAGTATCCACAAATCCTCTGTGCCACCTGCCATGTCTCCAGCAGCACATGAATTTTTGGTGAGTTCTAAGCAGCAGATTCAAGATCAATCCTCCAACAATCCTTATAAAGAGTTACCTTTTGGGTATTCACAACCACAGAGGATTCATAATTTGAACAATCAATATCCTTATGTTGCATCTTCTTCCAGTTACAATAGTTCAACCATAAAACCCTCACAACTCTCGCCATCTTCTGTAGTGGGTGCTGGAAACAGCTACTCACGATTGCCAACTGCTAAGATATTACCATATGCGCTTCCAACTGCCTCTAGCGTGGATAGTGGATCAAATTCTAGTGAAAGTGGAAACAGAATACGAGTTGACGATGTCATTGACAAAGTTGTAGCAATGGGTTTCCGTAGAGATTTAGTGAGAGCAACAGTGAGGAAACTGACAGCAAATGGGCAGTCAGTTGACCTTAATGTGGTGCTGGATAAATTGATGAACAGCCAGGATGTATGATCTCAGACTGGTAGCGTTTGCAAGTGAAGTAGTATGCTGGTTCCAGTGCTTGGTTTGATTGTTCTGTATAGAAGATGAAATTATGTTCCTGTATTTACACCATTCCATATCATTTGCACTGTATAATATAAATGTGAATACTGCTTGATTGCCTCAGCAGTTTCTTGCTTCTGTCTATTCCATGTATTGACTAAAATTCATACTGATCTGCTGTTCATCCTCTTGCTGAAGAAACCAAGAACATAAACTTTTTAACTCAATTCTGTCTCGAGGCATTGGTTAATTATAGAACTGAAGGCCTCTCTGCCTGTGCCACGACGTAAGCACATGCTTGATGTTTACACCACTCAAAAAAGGCATGGTACAATGATCCCATCACGATGCTTGTAATGAATCACGATAAACATGTTTTATCCTTGTGTAATAACTATAAGATAAAGGAGTCATTCCACGGTCTTTGCACAACCATGGGTCATGGCTTGATTAAAGGTGAGAAAGTGCAACTGAGTGGAAGCCCATCACTTTGAATAAAGGTAGGAAAATATCTTGTGTTACTTTGTTTAAGTGCCCATTTCTGCATATGATCTGGAAGCTCTCTTGTCCATTTCATGCAGATTTGACTTGGGGAAAGTGCTGAGGAACCTCAAAATTTCACTTCTTTAGGTTATCATGTTATTTAGGTCCCCCCATTTTCAGGGGAGTTTAAAAACTGTTTGCAACTTAAAGATTGGCTTGAAAATTTTGAATGATCTTGATTAGGTAGCTGTCTAGCTGATAGATTTATCTTGAAAAGATAATTACATGAAGGTGCCATGTTCTTTGCTTCAGAAATTGGTACTTGGTAATCTAATTGGTAGATCTAAGCCTGAGATTTGGGCTTTGAAGAACTGGATTCTGCTGGTGGGGGGTGATTTGAAGGAGAGATGAAGAGCCCAGATGCATGTATCCACGTGTCATTTACCCACTAAAAAGAAGTTCATTAGTAGACAAAACGACCCACGTCAACGAGATTATTATGATTGGAATGTCTACTTTTACAAGTTGAGAAGGACCATCTCCTTAATTGGTGCAGCTCAAAGCTTTGAAGGGCCTAGAGTTCAAATCCTAGGCCAGACTAGACCAAGCATAGGACCACTGTTTTTTTTTTTTCTTTTCTTCTGCTTGGGCCATAGACAATGACCAGACTTAAATGCAGTCAGAGCAGCCCTTCCAACCTTGTGGACTTGGAGGGAGAGGGTTTGCTTTTCTTCATATCCTGTTAGGATCTTCGCTCGTGGATGGTCCATGGAGAATGAGACTGCCATGACTTGGCTCCGGATAAAAACACCCATTATTACAAAATTACAGCAGTCTCAATCTGGTCCAGGTTTTCCTCTTCCACAGTGCTGATTTTGTGGACCCTTAGACCCAGGCTAGACGTCCAAGCTATATGGTACATTAGGAATATAGGTGTTTGATCGCTTTCATCTTTATTTCTTTCTGCTAGATTTTGGAAGGAGTGAAGCAATGCTGAGATAGAGACACCTCCTACCCAACAGTTGAGGAAGGAAAGGACTCTGTTTCTATTTTGCAGTCTCACTGACAAAACTTTTTTAATATTAAATCAAACCAAGAAAATAAACATACTGAAAAAATTTATTTTTACAGTGAATTACCTTATGTATTTGTGGATGGATTCTTCAAATATTAGATAGCGATTTACTTTAACGAAACTACATCTTACCTTCAAATCAAAAAATTTATATTTCAAATGTAAAAAAATGTTTATGATCAAGCTAAGGTTGTTACGAATTGTTTAAAAAAAAAAGTATATGTTATCATTTTCCTACAATTGGTTATAAAAAAAATTTATAATGTTATTATGATTTATCAAAGAAATTGACAATTATTATTGTTATAATTCGTTATTATCATTACAAAAATATTATCTTTTCCGTATTTGTTATTTGCTTATTGTGTCTATATGCGAATTCAATCATAAAACAACTTTTTAACAAGATTTGGTTTTTGGAATATCCAATCTTTAATATTTTCTCTTGTGATTTGTTATTATGTAAATTTTGAAAATAGGGTTTTTAAAAATAAGTTAATTTTTAAAAATTAAAATAAGTTATGAGAGAAATATCTAGACATACTTTACAAATGTAAAAGAACATTTATGATTGAGCTACCATTATTACGACTCGTTTTAAAAAAGTATTTATTGTCGTTTTCTTACAATTCATTTTAAAAAAATATTTATCCGTATCGTTATATTTATTATTATTATTCATTATTATCATTATTGAAATGTTATCCCTATCCTATTTGTCGTTTACTTATTATGTCTATATACAAATCTAATTAAATCCGATGATTATTGAGAATTTGATTATAAAATAACTTCTTATCGAGATTTGATTTTTTCGAATATTCCACCCACAATTTGTTCTTGCGTAATTTTTGTTTTGAAAGTATAATTCTTGAATATCACCATCATAGTTTTTGTCAATGTCAATATCTTCTTCAAATCAAAGAGGAAACATCCATGTGTAATGTTTTTAGACTTTTTGTTGGATTAGTAATGCATTTTTCTTCCAAACATCCCAAAATCCCTAAACTGTTTTTGGAGTACAAGACATTAAAATTGTAAAACAAAACCTAGAAAAAAACAGTTTCTTGGGACTTTTAAAGAAACTTTATTTTCTCTTGGGAAAAGAGGATAGGAATTGGAAAATAAATCAAAAAGCTGAAAACTGAAAAGCAGAAGCTTCCATAAAACCTGACAAACAAAGGGGAAAAAACAAGTAAAATAAACTCTTTTTGCCTCTCAAGAACCAGCTAATCAAACACTATCTTATACATCTCAGTCCAAATCCAAAACTCCAGTTACTTGACAACTCAAAAACAGTTTCACAACATTTTAAAAAATTAAAGCAAATCCCATAAAGAAAAGATCAAAGGAAGTTCAAAAGAAAAAGAAAGTCATAAAGGACAAAAGCTGACTGAAAATGCAAAAAACAGAGGAGATGAAGTGAAAGTAGCTTTTCTTCTTAAAACAGAGCACTTCCCCCCACACCCCTATTTTTTTTTTCTATCTCGTACTTCTATATAGCCCACTATACATCAATTTATGGAACAGAGAATCTACACTTGTTAGTGCCCTCCTATTCTTTTCGAGATCTGGTGTTTAACAAAAAAAAAATCAAAACTGGGATTTTTCCAGGGAAAAAAAATGGTATAGTGGGATTTCTCGGTTCCTGAGAAAATCTCATCCAAAAGTATTTGCCGGGGTGTTTTTCCTATGCACCCTGCAGTTACATGGTTCTCTTTGAATATATTTTTTTTCCCAAATTTTGCATGTTTCGGTTCGATCAAGAAGACAATAAATACCAATGTATTGATATATTTTGATGTTTTAATAACTTGAAAATTTTTCTTTTTTCTTGAAATCTTTAAAACTGTAGAAGCAAATTCCAATTCAGCTGCTTCATTTTCATGCACAAGAAAGGACTCTTGAGAAAGGGTTTCAAAGGTCCAGCCAAAACTTCAAAACCGTCTCTCAAAATCCCCCAAAATCTTACTTATTTTTTATGTTTGTCAGAGTTGCCTTGAACCTTGTTCAATCAATTACTCTGTAACTCCCCACAGCAATTTTTTTGAGGTATTATTTTAGTTCTCACCACCCATTTGTCAATCCATACTTTTTTTTTCATCTTCTCGGTTTTACTCTAAATCACCCCTCTTGCTCTTTCACTTCCTCACACTTCACTTCATAGCTCTCTGTTTCTTCAAGTCCTCTGTTTCCATGTTGCAGTTTTCTTTGAGGGAGATGGCAAAGTTTTTGAGTGTTTTCTCAGTGAGGAACTTGCTGGTATTGTCACTGGCTCTGAATGTGAGCTTAGTTTTGAGGGTCTTGGTCTCACATGATTCCCAAAATGGGAGCTTTAATGGTTTCTTTATTGAGAAGCAGAATGGACCTCAAGAAGAGGCGCATGCCAGCAAGGGAGCGCGTCTCTCTTCCTCTGTTTCCTCGTCCTCCTCTTCTCCTCTTACGACGGCTCAAGGTGACCAAGATAGAGTTATCAATCTTGATCAGTAAGTGTTTTTCTTTTTTATTTGATCACTATGTTTCTTGTTAATTTGTCCTCTCGGACATTAGTCTCCCTTTGCCTGTTTAACATTTCTGGCAATGCAAAATATTAACAATTTTAGCAACAGCTTGGCTTAGCTTAATTCTTAATACATGGACAACAAGGTCATTTCATGACAAGAGGGAGGCTGGTAACCGGTGATTTAGCATCCCAACTGAGTCAATGATGGCTGTCAGTGTAATATCCTATAAATGCTTGCTCAGTTTGCTTTTGGTTTTGAAGTTTATTATATTGTGCTGATTCTTCTTAGTGCTGCTGGGATTCCCATTCTTAACGTGGGCTGAGGGTTGTTTTTTTCAACTTTTCCCAGTACTCAGCTTGTTGCTATGCTGAGGTAATTCTTTTGGCACCATGGTAGACAAAGACAGCTCCATGCGTTGAGTTTTTTGGGATATTCCATGGTGCATGTTGAGAGCTGGGGTGCTCTGTCTGGGTAATTGATGACTTCTTTTGTCATCTCTCTGTTCCCAAATTGAATGAGTGAGTTAGCGAGTGTGCTATGAGAGAGAGAGAGAGACTAAAACAAATTGCAACATGGGTGGTGGTGCTCATTGGACATTTTGACCACAGCATCATCATTCTGGCCCCTTACAGTTCGTGGACCTCTCAAATTGCACAAATGCAAAAAGAAAAAGGAAAAAAAATTGGGTTGTCAACTCTCAGTTTGCAGCAAGTGGGATTCCCCTATGGTGCATAATAGCATGACGCACTATAGGCTTGGAAGTAGATGCATGTCTGTGTTTGTGGGGGCCATGTGGGTGACCTTGGTCCTTGGGCACACCGCATGCAGCGCCCTTTCTGGCCTTTGGCTGGCTCTAAAAGACTATAGCTTCTCTGCCTTTGGGCTTTGCTTTTGCCTAAGTGATCTTTAAAACCACCTTGGCCGCCTAAATTGTTAATCGCCTTTTAAGCTCCTCTTTCTGGTGGACTCAAAGTGCAAACGTGGGGTTGTCTGGATCTTAGCACCTTGCAGAAGGTGGGCCCTATTTTAGATGTGTGCCAATAATAAAGTATCACTTGGTCTTTGCCTTTACCACATCACACATTCCATGTGTCCAGCTGATGTGAGCCATGCATACACATGTAATCATTGATTTGCTGATGAGCGGGACCGCCCACTGCTTGCGCCTTCCCCCATACCGACCTCCATGCATTTTTAGATTCCCATATTGCAGCCTGATGTCAGATTTCACTTTCTATCCCACTATTTTACCACCATCTTGTGCTGTTTTTTAACAGTTTTACCTTATATGTGTTCTTATTGGAACGTTGACACCGAATTTGTTAGTTGTTACTGCCACTTAGCACAACATCTATTGGTTTTTTGTTTTTTAAATCGCCCTGGATGAAATTTGTTCACAGGATCGTTCGTCACATACGTCAACAGTTTTTTCAGTACTTGTGGGAACTTATACTACTACTTTTAATGATTTCTTGTTGTTTGACTTGAGATTATGGTAAATCTAGGATGATCCTGCATAGTACTTGGAAGTTAAAAAAATATAATTTTTTTTGCTCAATGCAGTGGGGATCCGACTATGTACGAAAACTATTGGCAAAAGAAGGGGGATGAGACCACCATTGTTATTCCTGGATGGCAGTTCATGAGCTACTTTTCGGATCCCAGAAGCTTGTGCTGGTTCTTAGAGCCTGAATTTGCGAAGCAAGTTGTCCGATTGCATAAGGTTGTGGGCAATGCAGTTACTGAGAATCGGCACATTGTTGTTGGAACGGGTTCAACGCAAATATTCCAAGCTGCCCTGTATGCACTGTCCCCCAGGACCGAGGCAGAACCCATTAGTGTGGTTTCAGCAGCCCCTTACTATTCTGTGAGAGTGATATCTAAACCTGGAATTTCTTTTTGTTTAATTTCAACTTTCAATACTGTCAGTTTCATCTTCTCGAGCTTGATCCCGGAGGAACTGAAACATGTATTTTTAAAGCATTCTGCAAATCAGCTCCATGCTGGTTTTAATTAACCACTAACGATGGTAGATCGATAAATGCTTCCTGTATTGAATTTTCTTGGCATGGAAGTTAATGTTTAAAAACGTCGGGCTGCTCTGCAAGCTTGCGGAAAAAATTTATTCCAGATTAATAGTTCCTGTCCCCCTGCTTGTCTATAAGTTGCATTTCAGTATCCAATGGTGAGATCTTTTCATTAAAACATTTTGCCTTCCTGTCTTCCTGCATCACTTTCCTTCCCACTGAATATTACAGCCAATTATTCATCATACCAAGTATGAAATTGAAAGATTCTTACTTACTTTGAATTTAGACAAGGACAAGCACTCTTTGGATCATGTTTCATGAGATACATGTATCTGCTGCTTGCTGAGAGCTTTTGAGATGTTTTCATTTGACTTGAGTTTCGTTTGATTACTTGCAGTCCTACCCTCTGATTACTGACTGCCTCAAGTCCGGGCTTTACAAATGGGCCGGTGATGCCCGGAGCTTTAGCAAAAATGGCCCTTACATAGAACTTGTTACCTCCCCCAACAATCCTGATGGCTTCGTTAGGCACTCTGTTGTAAACAGGAGTGAGGGGATATTGATACATGATCTTGCCTATTACTGGCCACAATACACGCCAATATCCTCTCCGGCCAACTATGACCTGATGCTATTCACTGTCTCAAAGAGCACCGGTCACGCTGGGATGCGCATCGGGTAAGTTGATCATATTATACCTGGTTAAGTCATTTTCCTCGCAAGTGATGCTGGTCATTTTCTCACTTGACATCGTTCAGGTGGGCTCTTGTAAAAGATGAAGACGTTGCAAAAAGAATGACAAAATACATAGAGCTCAACACCATTGGCGTCTCAAAGGATTCACAGCTCAGAGCAGCCACAATTTTAAAGGTTATCTCTAACAGCTGTGAAAGATCAGATGGAGAAGGTGATTCCTTCTTCGAGTTCAGCTACCACCTTATGGCCAAGAGGTGGAAGCAATTGAGAGAGGCAGTGCATCAGAGTGGCCTATTTAGTGTGCCTGACTTTCCCCCCCAGTTCTGCAACTTTCTCAATAGGGTCTTCGAGCCTCAACCTGGTAAGAACAAGGCAAAAGAAAAAACAAAAAATGATTTTTTTGTATCAATTTCCATGGATCAAAGTTATCTTGGCTATACATAGACCACCTGAGACTAAAACTTACCTGAATTTTCTCCTTTGCAGCTTTCGCATGGGTGAAGTGCGAAGGAGAGATTGAAGACTGCGAAAGCTTCCTTCGAGGCAAGAAGATCTTGACGAGGGGTGGCAAGCACTTTGGGGTTAGCCCTAAGTATGTCCGGATAAGTATGTTGGATCGAGACAAAAATTATGACACCTTTGTAGAAAGGATGTCTATGATCCAATCATGACATCCGAGACACCTCTGTTAGAAGAACAGGGGGGCAGAGGAAGTCAGCAATTTTTTTGTAAATTGGCCAACAAGTTCAAAAGGAGCTTATTTTTCCAATTGTTCTATTCGATAAAGCTATCAATTTCTTTGTGTGCTCTATGAAGTTAATCATATGGAGGCCCGAATGGGCATAACCTTCTCAATGCTGCCATGAATGCTTGTATGTAAGAATGGCCGACAGATGCATCCAATCGATTTAAACCTGTGTAGGTATCCCAAGGAACATGAACTTAGGCCTGAATGCTTATCCCCATTTACTTTAAACAGATTTCCACTCTTTTGAAGGAAATGGTTGCCTAAAATTGAATTATTCATTGACATTAATTTAAACAAAACCAGTAGTTTAAAGACAAGTGATGCGACCTATCTGTGACTATAATGCAAACAATGAAAACTACTTGTCCGAGCCATTGCCATTATTACAGATGCATGCCAAAAAGAAAAGCAAAAGAACTGATTTTTTTGTTTACTAGATATCTTCACTTGTTCGAATGGCATGTAAATGGTTAACGGGGGCTTAAATAAAAGGAATGGATGGATCAAATTCATTACCTGAAGCACATACCCAAATGGCCAGAGTTCCTTGGTTGACGAACAGCGAAAAGATGGTGATCAGCGGATGGCTAGATCCTGAGCATGTACATCGTACACCATCTCCTTGCTTTCCTTACAGTGTCTGATGAATCTATCCAGGTTGTTCTAGGAAGCCTCAAGCTGAGTGTAAATGCAGCCTCTTTGTCACAACTGCATATGGAGTCTGAACCCAAACCTGGGAAACGTCTGAGGGTGACACCCATGGAAGAAGTTGTAGCACTGGAGGGAACTGCCTCTGCCATGTTTCTTCCAAGAGCCAGATGGATCCTTTCAACCACTGGGTAGCGAACAACAAGTCTCTAGCTTCTTTCAACAGATCACCATTAATCTGATGCTGCTCACCATGTCGAAGAACATCTACTGGCCATGTTGCTTATTTGTCTTTTTCGATATTGGCTCAAATGCCTACACAAATTGAAAACAAGAAAATTATATCAGATTTGGAGTGAAAATTTTCTCATTATAGATGTTACATGCTAGACTCCTCAAGCAGATATTACTAGGTGGAAATAAAGTAGAAATGTGTGTTTATGAGATTACCTTGATGCCAAGAAAGGAGTATGACCAAGAGAATTTCTTAGCATTTGCTTTCTCCATTGGCAAACAGTTTCTCTGAGGGAAGAAGATGATGAAAGACAATCTGATTCTACATCAGGATCTAAATTATCTTCTATCCCTGACAAAAGGATTTCTAAGCTTTGTTCATGATTCCAGTGCAAGGTCATGATTGAATTTATAGGCCGTTTGGCGACATTATTGAGGTAAGGGATGGAATTGAAATATTTTTTAATTTAAAATTATACACTTTTCATGTGACATTTATTGTCCTAAAAAAGACGTGTCAAAATTCTATTTGTAAGACAAAATATATAATAATTATATTAAACATATCACGAGATTTTGAAACGTTACTAGGTCCTTTTTTTAACATTTAATATTTCATTTAAATGTTTTGGAATTTACTGAAACGGTTTCATTAAAATCTAATATGAGATGTATTATCAAACAAAAAGAGTACAACATTTTACATGATTCTTAAAATAATAATCAATTATAATTTGTAACGTTTCGTATTAAGTTAGAGATTCTCAAGTTAAAGAAATTGTTTCATGTGAATATGTTTGAATACGACAAAAGATATATTAATTAAGTAATAAGTAAAACATCTTTACGTGGTTGTTAAAAAAAATAATTGATTACAATTTATAACGTCTCAAATTAAAAATAATTTCATGTGAAAATATTTAAATAAGTTAAATTAAATAAAAAGTAACGTATATGATATATCTATTTTTAAAATAATAACAAGTTACAATTTATAACGTCTCGTATTAAGTTAGAGATTCTCGTATTAAAGAAACAGTTTCACGTGAATATTATGTTTGAATACGACAAAAGATATATTAATTAAGTAAATAGTAAAATATTTTCAAGTGATCTTTAAAAAAATAATTGACCACAATTCATAACGTCTCAAATTAGCAGTTTTCAAATTAAAAACAATTTCATGTGAAAATGTTTGAATAAGTTAAATTAAGTAGAAAGCAACATATTTGGTATATATATTTTTAAAATAATAATCTATTACAATTTGTAACGTCTCGTTTTAAATTAGAGATTCTCAAATAAAAAAAAAGATTTCACGTGAATATGTTTGAATAAGACAAAACCCTAAAGATATATTAATTAAATAAAAAATAAAACTTCTTCACGTGGTTTTGAAGAAAATAATTGATGACAATTCATAACATCTCAAATTAGCGATTCTCAAATGAAAAACAATTTCATGTAAAAATGTTTGAATAAGTTAAATTAAGGAGAAAGTAATTAACGTGTTTAGTATATATATTTAAAATAATAACCAATTACAATTGTAACGTCTCGTATTTGGTATATATTACAATTTCACGTAAAATGTTTGAATAAGTTAAATTAAAAGTAAAAATGTTTGAATAAGTTAAATTAAGTATAAAGTAACATATATGTTATATATATTTTTGGAAAATAATAGTCAATTACAATTTGTAACATTTTACGTTAAGTTAGAGATACTCAAATTAAAGAAATAGTTTCATGTGAATATATTTCAATACAACAAAAGATATATTAATTAAGTAAAAAGTAAAACATCTTCACATGGTCTTTAAGAAAATAATTGATTACAATTCATAACGTCTCAAATTAGTGATTCTCAAATTAAAATCAATTTCATGTGAAATATTTGAATAAGTTAAAGTAACTAAAAAGTAATGTATCTGGTATATATATTTTTAAAATAATGACCAATCACAGTTTGTAATGTCTCATATTGAGTCAGAGATTCTCAAACTAAAACTATCAAGATAAGAAACAGAGTTGTAATATTTTCAAATCTCAAGATGATATATTTTTCATATGAAATTCAAAGTTTTTTAGTGATAACATGTCAAAACTCTGCATGTAAAAGGAAATGATATAAAAATTAAAAAACATATCATATAAATTTAAAATAACAAATAATGCAAATTATAACATTTAATATTAAAGATAAATATTTTGGATTTTAATGAAATGGTTTCATTAAAATCCAATAAGAGATATACTATAAAATAAAAAAAGTACAACATTTCACGTGATTCTTAAAATAATAACCAATTACAATTCATAACATCTCGTGTTAAGTTAGAGATTCTTAAATTAAAGAAATAATTTCATGTGAATATATTTAAACACAGTAAAAGATATATTAATTAAGTAAAAAGTAAAATATCTTTCTATGATCTTTAAGAAAATAATTGATCACAGTTCATAACGTCTCAAATTGATCACAGTTCATAACGTCTCAAATTAGTGATTGTCAAATTACAACACGTGAAAATATTTGAATAAATTAGATTAAGTAGAAAGTAACGTATTTAGTATATATATCTCTTTAAAATAATAGTCCTTTATAATTTGTAACGTCTTATGTTAAGTTAGAGATTCTCAAATTAAAAAACAATTTCACGTTAATATGTTTGAATACGACAAAAGATATGTTAATTAAGTAAAAAGTAAAGCAATTTCACGTGGTTTTTAAGAAAATAATTAGTCATAATTCATAACGTCTCAAATTAGTGACTCTCAAATTAAAAACAATTTCATGTGAAAATATTTGAATAAGTTAAATTAAGTAGAAAGTAACATATCTGGTATATATATCTTTAAAATAATAACCAATTACAAATTATAATGTCTCGTGCTAAGTGAGAAAATTTTAAATTAAAAGAACAGTTTCACGTGAATATGTTTGAATACGACAAAAGATACATTAATTAAGTAAAAGGTAAAACATCGTCACGTGATTTTGAAGAATATAATTGGCCATAATTCATAACGTCTCAAATTAGTGATTCTCAAATTAAAAACAATTTCATGTGAAGATGTTTGAATAAGTTAAATTAAATAGAAAGTAACATATCCAGTATATATATTTTTAAAATAATAACCAATCACAAATTGTAACATCTCACATTGAGTCATACATTCTCAAATTAAAAACAATTTCATATGAAAATTTTTGAATTAAGTTAAATTAAGCAGAGAGTAACATATTTGGCGTATACATCTTTAAAATAATAACCAATGACAATTTGTAACATTTCATGCTGAGTCAAAAGATTCTCAAACTAAAATTACCAAGATAATTAAGAAAAGGAATTGAAATATTTTCAAATCCAAAAATTACTAATTTTTCATATGAAATTCAAAGTTTATTAGCGATTACATGTCAAAAATCTACATGTAAAATGAAGTGATATAAAAATTAAATAAAATATAACACATAAATTTTAAACATCGGGTAACGCATCTTATAACATTTAATATTAAGATAAATACTTTGAAATTTAATGAAACAATTTAATATGAAGATATTTTAAAATGATCAAAGTACCCAAAAAGTTCCTATATTATAGCGTTTTATTCAATTTAGCCCCTCTATCTAAAATTTAGTTAATTTAATCTCTATACTTTGGATATTGAGTGCAATTAAGTCCTTATGAGTAACTTCGCCTAAATTAGCCATTAGAGATACTGATGTGTCAAACAATGTTGATGTGGTACTAACAAGTCAAATGTGAAAAAAACACATATTAATCTTTGGGTAAAAATGTGAGTAACTTCGTCTAAATTAGCCATAGAGTTAGACCTACCATTTAACTTGGTTTTATGGTTGTAAAAAGTTAGGAGAAAATTAACTAGTCATAGAGATCTTTGGGTAAATAAGTTTCCAGCATCCAAAAATAGCTGGAAAGGCATGTTGAATCATGGCAGAAATTTCAATCCAATTTTGAGAATCATGCAAGAGCATGACCCAACCATTCACTCACTGACAAGCCTGCGAGAAAGGAAAAAAAAATGTTTCATTGCATTTCCCTGGAGTTCATTGATTCTTGATCCTGTTGTACATGATTCCATGGTTAGTTCTTCTCAAATGATGAAGTAGCAAAAGATCAATGAGGCCGAAAGGTTGCAGGATCATGCATCAGTATCCCCTCACTCCAGCTAACTGCACAGTCCCTGACAAATCCATCTGACTTGTTGGATGAATCTCCAAGCTCAACCATGTTCCCAAAACAACATATCAGCTCTCTTTGAAAGCATTATCAGTGTACTCCCTTAAAAGACCTGATAACTCATCTTTCTAGATCAGCTCAAGCCAAAGAAATTCATGATCAAATCCTTTGGCCTGATCATGCATGGTTTCTTGTTGCCTAGCAGTAACTGAACTCATTTTCATATTGCTCTGTTGATGAATCACTGCAACAATCTCCAAGAAATTAACTTTTGCAATTGGTCAAAGACAAAATGTTAAGCAAAAAATTCAATAAAAAATTGATACTTACACTGAGCTTGGACTCATCCAAACAATCTTGATGGACTTGTTGAGAAACTGTGTTGTACCAACTGGAGCTAGAAACATACAGACACGGACATCCCACAACAAGATTTGCTCTAATCTCTTTAGCAACACAACCTCATTCTATTGCTCTTCACCATTTAAAGAAGCCTTTAAAATGGAGGCTTTTTGCTCCAATGTCTTTTTTGACATTGGCTCAAATGACTGCAAAAAGGTATAGGAAAATTCAGATTGAAAGCAAAATGTATGTGCAGAAAAGTATAGAAAATTAAATGTGTTGAGAAAGTAACCTCCAATGGCTAGAACTAAGAATAGCTCCAATGATGCTATTGCAAGATTGGAGCGCTAGTTTAGCCTTTGCTTTCCCTATACCATCCATTTTTAAGAAAAATTGAAACTTTTGAAAGAAATGTAATTTTGTGTCAGGCTCTGGATCATCTT
The DNA here is from genome assembly GCF_002168275.2 of Theobroma umbraticum. Lineage (NCBI taxonomy): Eukaryota > Viridiplantae > Streptophyta > Magnoliopsida > Malvales > Malvaceae > Theobroma > Theobroma umbraticum. The sequence goes on from NW_018397265.1 coordinate 7,104,347, forward strand.
CCATGATCAATGAAAGGCTTTGAGCGAAGACTAACTTGTGAATTGTCCGGAAGGATGGGGTTTGAATTTATAGGAGAGTTCTGGCAATGTTATCGAGACTTAAATATTTTAAAATATAAAAATAAATAGACACCTTCATGTGATTACACGAAAGGTTAACTAATTGAATTATAATTATTAAATTCTTTTGTTAAAATTAGAAGTGTTAGCATAACAAGTATCCTAACATTTAATGTTACATTTAAAAATTTTGGCTTTTGGTTAAACAATTTTCTTAAAAAAATGGTTTTTTTTTGCTGTTAGGAAAACGCGTATCATGTGAGGTTTGTGAGTTGGCAATCGGAACAAGTTTCCTTACATTAAATGTCACATTCAAATATTTTGACTTTTAGAGTAACAATTTCCTCAGGAAGATGTTTTTTTTTTTTGTTGTTGAGAAAACGCGTATCATGTGATGCTTGTGTGTTGGCAAAGTTAATAGGTGCATAATATTTCATCTTTTAACAAAACAGTTTCATAACGAGTAATCTTCACGTGATTTACAAAACGTTATCCAATTGAATTCTAACCATTAAATTCTTTGTCAAAATTGGAAGTGTTAAATGTTAAATTTAAATATTTTGGTTCTTTGCGAAACAATTTCCTTAGGAAGATTTGTTTTTTTAGAAAACGCGTATCATATGATGTGTGTGAGTTGGCAAAATTTATAGGTATAATAATATATTTTATATCTACGGAGACATATCTGCGACATTTCATCTCTTGAGAAAAGGGTTTCATAATGAGTAAATATTTTCACATGATTTACAAAGTGTTAATTAATTGAATTATAATCATTAAATTCTTTTTCAAAATTGGAAGTGTTATTAGAACCAGTATCCTGACATTAAATTTCAAATATAAATATTTTGACTCTTAGTGAAACAATTTCCTCAGAATTTTTTTTTTAAGAAACGCGTATCTTGTAATGCTTGTCAATTGACAAAATTATTAGGTGTAATAATATTTGTATCTATTTAGACATTTCATCTTTTAAGAAATCGGTTTCCCCTTAAACTAGTGTGCAATTGTAAATGGAATAATGTTCTTAGAACATTGTGTTTGAAGTCTACAAAACAGGTGATTACAACTTTAATTAAAAACAGTTTTGATTCTAATGCAACCCAACAACCTTAAAGTAACACTATAAGATATTTTTTTAAGAAAATTTTCATTGATAATATAATATGGTCCGACATCTTTCTTCCCACCTCTGATGAACAAAACTTGTGTATTCTAATTTTTTGATGTATTCCTTTACAATTGATTGGAATTTTTCTTTGGTATGTACATTATAGAGTTAAACCAACCATTTAACTTGATTGCATGGTTGTAAAAAGTAGGAGGAAATTGATCAGTTGTAGAGATCTGAGGCGTATATAAGCTTTCACCCTTCGAAATTGGCTGGATATACATGTTGAATCATGGTAGAAATTTCAATCAAATTTTGAGAATCATGCAATAGCATGACCCAATCATCCACTCACTGAGAAGCCTGCAAGAAGGAAGCAAAAATGGGCTCATTGCATTTAATTCCTTACTTCCAATTTGTTTCAATTTTACTTGAAGTGCATTGATACTTGATCAAATGGCATTAATAAATAGGAATGTCTTACCTGTTTTATAGGATTCCATGGCTAACGCTTCTCAAATGATGAAGTAGCAAAAGATCAGGAGGCCAAGAGGCTGCGGGATCATGTATCAATATCCCTCACTTCAGTTAACTCCACAGTCCCTAACAAATCCATCGGAGTTGTTGGATGAATCTCCAAACTCAACTATTTTCCCCAAACAGCAACATATCAGTTCTCTTTGAAAGTGTTGTCAACCCACTTCCTTAAAAGACCTGATAACTCGCCTTGCAATATTAGCTTAGGCAAAAGAAATCCATGCTGAAATCCTTCGACCAGATCATGCATGGTTTCTTGTTGCCTAATTGTGGTTACACTCCTTTTCATATTGCTGTTTTGATGAGGCACTGCAACAATCACCAGGAAATTAACTTTTGGAATTGGTCCAAGCCAAAATGTACAGAAAAAAATTCAAAAAGAAATTGGTACTTACACTAAGCTTGGACTCATCCAAACAATCTTGATGAACTCGTATAGAAACTATGTTGTGCCAACTGAAGCTAGAAACATACGGACATGTACACCCCACAACTTGGATTGCTCCAACCTCTTCAGCACCGCAACCTTGTTCTATGGCTCTTCATCATTGAAAGAAGCGTATAATATGGAGGCTTTTTGCTC
>NW_018397265.1:7106647-7106784 GCF_002168275.2 Theobroma umbraticum
TTCGACATTGGCTCAAATTACTACAAAAAAATCGAGAAAAAAATTTCAGATTGAGAGCAGAATATATGTGTAAAAAATTATAGAAAATTAAATTTGTTGAGAAAATCACCTCCAATGGCTAGAACTAATAACAGCTC
>NW_018397265.1:7106806-7111010 GCF_002168275.2 Theobroma umbraticum
TTGTTTTCCCTGTACCATCCATTTTTAAGAAACATTGAAAATTTTGAAAGAAATATAATGCTATGTCAGGCTCCGGATCGTCGTCCATGATCAATGAAAGACTTCAAGCAAAGACAAACTTGTGAATTGATAAGAGGGATGGGGTTGAATTTATAGAAAAGTTTCGACGATGTTATTGAGGTTTAAACATTTTAAAATATAAAAAAGAATATACATCTTCACATGATTATATAAAGGGTTAACCAATTGAATTATAATCATTAAATTTTTTTTTTGAAATTGGCAATGTTACCGGAACAATATCTGAACATTTAATGTCACATTTAAATATTTTAAGTTTTAGTGAAACAATTTCCTCAGGAAGGTGTTTTTTTTTCTGTTGAGAAAACGCGTATGAGTTGGCAAAATTAATAGGTATAATAATATTTTATATCTATTTTGACATTTTATCTTTTAAGAAAACGGTTTTATGTTCCTTAAGAAGATTTTTTTTTTCTGTTGAGAAAATGGGCATGAGTTGACAAAATTAATTGGTGTAATAATATTTTATATTTATTTATACATTTCATCTTTTAACGAAATGATTTTATATTGAATAAATATCTTTACATGATGTAACAAACATTAACCAATTGAATTATAATAATTAAATTCCTTTTTCAAAATTGGCAATGTTTCCAGAACAAGTATCTTAATATTTAATGTCACATTTAAATAGTTTAGCTCTTAATGAAATAATTTTCTCAAGATGATGGTTTTTTCTTGTTGAGAAAACGCGTATGAGTTGGCAAAATCAATAAGTCTAATAATATTTTATATTTATTTAAACATTTGATCTTTTAATGAAACGATTTCATGTTGAGAAAATATCTACACGTGATTTACAAAGCGTTAACTAATTGAATTATGATCATTAAATTCTTTTTCGAAATTGACAATGTTGCTAGAATAAGTATCCTAACATTTAAAGTCACATTTAAATATTTAGCTCTTAATGAAACAATTTCCTCAAGAAGAATTTTTTTTTTTAGTTGAGAAAACGCAAATGAGTTGGTAAAATTAATAAGTGTAGTAATATTTTATATATATATTTAAACATTCCATCTTTTAAATAAACGATTTTATATTGAGTAAATATCTTCACTTGATTTACAAAATGTTAACCAATTAAATTATAATCATTAAATTATTTTTCAAAATTGGAATTTTCCAAGACAAGTATCCTAACATTCAATGTCAAATTTAAATATTTTGACTCTTAGTTAAACAATTTTCTTAAGAAGTTTTTTCTTTTTGAGAAAATGCATATCATGTGATGCTTGTGAGTTAGCAAAATTAATTAATGTCATAATATTTTATATTTATTTAGACATTTCATCTTTTAATAAAATGATTTCATATTGAGTAAATATCTTCACATGATTTACAAAGTATTAACCAATTGACTTATAATCATTAAAGTTTTTATCAAAAATGGACAAAACATGTCACATGAAGTTTTAATTGTTATTGAAGTATTCTAAGATTTAATGTCAAATTTAAATATTTTGACTCTAAATGAACGAATTTTCATAGGATCATATTTTTTTTGGAAACCTATTTAGATGTTTTATTTTTAAATAAAGCAGTTTCAGGTGAGTAAACATTTTCACATAATTTACAAAGCGTGAACAAATTAAATTATAGTCTGCAAATTCTTTTTCATAATTAGAAAAATATTATCACGTGAAGTTTAAATGTTATTGAATTAAGAATCTTAATATTTAATGTCAAATTTAAAAACTTTGGCTCTTTGTGAAACACTTCCTCCCGAATATGTTTTTCTTTTGAGAAAATGTGTGTCATGAAAAGCTTCTGAATTGGAAAAATTAATAGGTCTAATAGTATTTCATATCTTTTAAGATATTTCATATTTTAATAAAACGATCTCATATTAAGTAAATGTCTTCATGTAATTTACAAAAAGTTAACTAATTCAATTATAACCACTAAATTCCTTTTCAAAATTGAAAATGTTATGGGAACAAGTATTTTTAACATTAAATGTAAACTTTAAATATTTTGACTCTTCATGAAATAATTTCTTAAGGAAGATTTTTTTTTTTTTGAGAAAATGCATATCATGTGATGCTTGTGAGTTGGTAAAATTAATGTGTAACAGTATTTTATAAGCATTATATCTAAAAAAACATAAACTATTTAGGAATATTCAAATAAACTTTTATTCTTTTATAGCATTCAATCAAATCACTATAATTTTATTTTTATCCAAATAAGTATTTATAATTAACAATTGACTTAGTTAAAATATCATTTATCATTTTATATCACTTGGTGTTAACATAGTATGTTGAAATATCATAAATGGATGATGATGCGACATAATAACATAGTTATGTGACATTTGATTGTTTTCATCAATGTCATGTAAATATAAAATGATAAGTGATATTTTGAGTCAACAATTAATTTTTTTTTTTCAAACAATTGCTAATAGTAAGAGTAATTGATGTAATTAAGTGCATAAAAGAACACCATAATAACCTCTACAAACATCATCACAAAACTAAAAGGAAACTTAACAAAATTTCATATTGTCTTTTAAGTTTTTCAACTGCTGCAATAAAGTAAAGCGACATAACAGTTGGCATGAATAACACATTTAGAAAACAGACGTTCCCTTCCCCTTCTTGTCTCCACCAATCTCAACGTGCTTGCACCTCGTCTCCACCAGTAGTTATAACAAATAGTTTTATATTGAATAAATATCTTCATGTGATTTACAAAGTATTAATCAATTGAATTATAATCATTAAATTTTTTTAAAATTGAAAGTGTTATCGGAACTAGTATCCTAACATTAAATGTCAAATAGAAGTATTTTGGCCATTAGTGAAACAATTACCTCAAGGGGATTTTTCTTTTGTTGAGAAAACACATATAATTAAGAGTTTAAAGTAAATAGCATTGAATTTATTATTTAGAACACTTTGACAAAAATTAAGCTTGTGATGATAGGTTAAGACTCAAGAGTCTGCAATGATAAGGACAACTCCTCAAAGGCCAACAAAACAGAGAGTTTAGTTTACAATTGTAATGGGAATACTGTTCTTGAGAACACAGTGTTTGAAGTAGCACCATAAGAAATTTTTTTAGGAAAAATTTCGTTGGTAATGTAATATGGTCTGACATTTTTCTTCCCACCTCTGATGAAGAAAACTTGTGCGTTCTGATATTCTGATGTCTTCCTTTTCAATTGTTTGGAATTTTCTTTCAGTGTGTACACTATAGAGTGAGACCAACCTCTTAACTTGGCTGCATGGGTGTAAAATGCTAGGAGAAAATTGATCATCCCCAGAAAGCTTAGGGGCAGATAAGCTTCCAGCCCTTGAGAGTGGCGGGATAGGCATGTTGAATCATGGCAGAAATTTCAATCAAATTTTGAGAATCACGTAAGAGCATGACCCAATCACACGCTTACTGAGAAGCCTGCAAGAAGGGAAAAAATGGGTTCGTTGCATTTTCCATCATTGATTCTTGAGATGGAATTGATAAATCAGAATGTCTTACCTGCTCTACATGATTCTATTGCTAATGCTTCTCAAATGATGAAGTAGCAAAAGATCAGGAGGCCAAGAGGCTATGGGATCATGTATCAGTATCCCTTCACTTTAGTTAACTACACAGTTCTAACAAATCCATCGAAATTGTAGGATGAATCTCCAAGCTCAACCGTTACCCCCAAACAGCAACGTATCAATTCTCATTGAAAGCGTTGACAACCCATTTCTTTAAAAGACCTAATAACTCACCTTCCATGGTTAGCTCAGGCTAAAGAAATCCATGCTGAAATCGTTAGCCAGATCATGAGGGTTTGTTGTTGCCCAGTTGTAGCTGAATGGCATTTCATATTGCTCTTTTGATGAGGCACTGCAACAATCAACAAGAATTTAACTTTTGGAATTGGTCCAAGCCAAAATGTAAAGCAAAAAATTCAAAAAGAAATTGGTACTTACACTAAGCTTGGACTCATCAGAACAATCTGGATGAACTTGTACAGAAACTGTGTTGTGCCAACCGAAGCTAGAAGCATACAGATGTGAACACCCCACAACTTGGATTCCTCCATGCTCTTCAGCAACCCAACCTGCTTATATTGCTCTTCACCATTTGAAGAAGCATATAATATGGAGGCTTTTTGCTC
>NW_018397265.1:7111020-7111147 GCF_002168275.2 Theobroma umbraticum
TTCGACATTGGCTCAAATTACTGCACAAAATAGAGAAAAAAATTCCAAATTGAGAGCAGAATGTATGTGTATAAAGTTATAAAAAATTAAATTTGTTGAGAAAATCACCTCCAATGGCTAGAACTAA